>NW_027180028.1:0-24619 GCF_036669925.1 Montipora capricornis | reverse complement strand
AAATGTCCTAAGATGTTAAATAAAAGCCGTCTCAATTTTTAGATCCAAGCGCGCAAATAGCCCGTATTCACGATAGCCCCGCATGTTGGATTCTGCCTTTATCCTGCACAATTAAGCCCACACATTTCTGGTGGGGGGGGGCAAACAAGACTAGTTCGAGAGGTTATCACGAACATCTGTAGCCACACGTCGATTTTTTTCGCACGTTCATTAATTTTATATCACCTAAGTAGTAAAATAAATGATACACACAGTGTTGCGCTCTCGATGTATAGTCTACTGAAAAATGAGATGATAACGAAGGAGACAGTCAAATGTCCGGAGGCAATCAAAAGACAGACAATTATTAAAAAGGTTACATCCTAAAGTCCAACATGTACTTTGGGTAGCACAGTAAATATTTCGACGAGCCCGATTTTTCGCATTGTGCCCCCAGCATAACACATGGTGAAATTTTGTATGACAATTTAAAAACCAGACTTGGGGGCTATCGTGCACATAAAGGGCTATTAACTGAGACATCGTTGATGCATTACCTTGACCAAGGAACGATCGATTATTGAACAAAGTGGTATGACACACATATACATTATACATTTATTGATAGCTAATTTTGTGGTAGCTCTGACATGTGTACCATATCACAAAAGCGCGCGATAAAGCTTTCAGAAATATAATTAAGTTCCCCTAACTAGCCGCAACAAGACAGTAAACAGAGAAAATTTTCTCACCTTTTCAGGGTACGGGATTGAAAAGGCCTTTCTCTCTACCTTTTACAGTTGAGTAGTGAAATTAAAATTATATAATTTCAGTTTACTATTTTAAATAATCTAATATTTACGAGTCGGAAGATTTTTCAATCAAATGATCGAGCCGCTCCCATGTGCACAGACCTTTTGCAAAAAGCAAGATCGAGTTCCTTAAACATGTACCTTGTAACACTGATTTCCACCCCACAGGTACACCCAGGCTCACGGGTGTGTGCCACATAAGGTGAAATAAGGAAAACATATGAGGCGGAAGTTTTAGGTTCCTTAAATTTTTCAAGAAAATGTGATATAAAAATCGATAAAAACTTCAACCATGCCATGGTTAGCTGTTGGTCTTTAATACGTACACGAAGATTTCGGAGGAAAATGGGGTCCCCCGTTGTCCCCTTCCTTCATAGTATAGTGAACAAGGTAGCGACGGAAGCCACTGTCCGGGACTATTCGATACCAATCCGACTCAAAACAACCACTTTTTTTTTTTTTCTTTTTTTCGTTTATATTGTTTTCTTTTCGCACGAAAATCCGATCCATGTCGCTAAATAACCACGACAGGCTAGTACAACATGAATTTTCTCTAAACCGATGCATCCAAAGACTATCGAGCATCGCCAGGTAGCAATACGAATCCCAACCAGACTCCGTAAACGATGACATAAGCTAACTCCTACAATGGCGGCCACAAACCGTTCGTCCTCACACTCCGCGCAAATTTTCCAAAATGACACTCAACTCTTCGTGACGCCTGGTGACTAGTAAAAGGGCCCCCTGGAGGGAGTGAGTCCCCAGAATGCTCATGTGACATTTTGTTTTGAGCACTTTGGGACTCCCCTCCCTCCAGAACTTATTATACTCGTTACCCCACGGTGTCCCGAGTTGAGTGCCCATAGTTTGAATATGGCACACTTTGCGCGAGCATAACGGTTGATGGCCGCCATTTTAACTGGATAACCTTACCAATTTCTACGGAGTCTGGTGGCTTCGCTTTTGCTACCTGGGATGGCTCAGTGGATTCATGGGTTTATAAGAAATTCGTGTTCCCCACGAGCCTGGCGTGTTATATGGTTAGCGACTGCGGATTCGACTTCCGAAAAAAATCGTGCTATACGGTTCAGGGATTTTATCTGGCATAAACCCCCAAAGCTGGCTCCAGTCTCCTACCGTGTCACTATACTAATAAGAAGGGGAACAGGGTACCATTTTTCCCCAAACCTTCCCTGTACGTATCTAAAACAGAACAACCAGCTCCCGTGATAAGGTTCTATCGTTTTATATATTTCCATTGTCTAGAAAAATCGTGTCAGACCTTAAACGTCGCTTATATGGTTCTCTATTTTTACATGTGGCACACACGCTAAGCCTGGGTTACCTGTGCAATCACACGAATGTTTTGCAAAGCATTCTTCTCTTGGGTTCCTGAAATGTAAACAGTGATGTGTCCCACCACCCGTAAAATTTACTATTTGTAAATCATTTATAACGGACAGCGGCAGGGCAATTGTACTGTTTCAACCATTATGTAAGGTGAATGATGTGAACCATTTCATCCTTCGACCCTGCGGTTAATCCTATTTTCACTGCATTTCACTCCCTTCATCCCTGCAAGACGATGGTTTGTGCAATCCGTAGTGATAATACGCTTAAGGCTCCGTGATGCAGGTAACTTGGGGGGGGGGGTCACCCACCAGCAACACCCGAAACCCCACCCCATGGTGGGGAATACTATAGACCTGTAGTCAGTGAGGGGCGTAACCCCGCCCACCAAATGGTACACATTGAGAGTTAGTCATTAGGCCCAACTCCCCCCATGGTGGAACTGAGTGCTTATTCAACGAGGCCGCCAACTCCTCTGTTGGTGGTATAGGGTTTAGGTTTGGAGGGTTAGTCGACAAAAAGCCACATCCTCCAACTCTTCAAATCCATAAACAAAAGTGAGCCTTTAATCCACTAGAAATTGTGACTAATCCCCAACCTGTGATAGGTCTCTGACCTCCTTCCTAAGGGGGGAGTTTCGTAGGATTTAGTGGCTAAGTCTCTGCCCTCCTTCCTAGGGGCAGTTAGGGATTTGAGTTGGCTAAGTCTCTGACGTCCTTCCTAGGGGGAGTTAGGGATTTTCGTGGCTAAAAGTCTCTGATCGTCCTTCCTAGGGGGAGTTAGGGATTTAGTTGCTCAGTCTCTGACTCCTCCCTAGGGGGAGTTTAAGGGATTTAGTGGCTAAGTCTCTGACCTCTTCCCTATGGGGATTTAGGGATTTCAGTGGCTAAGTCTCTGCCCTCCTTCCTAGGGGGATTTAGGGATTGAGTGGCTAAATCTCTGACTCCTTCCTAGGGGATTTAGTGATTTTAGTGGCTACGGGCTCTGACATCCTTACCTAGGGGGAGTTAGGGATTTAGTGGCTAAGGAAGAGAACGGAAGCCGTGTGACTTTCCATCCTATGTGGGGAGGTTAGGGGTAAGGGTTAGGGTTAGGGTTAGGGTAGTGGTTTAGGGTTAGGGCTTAGGGTTAAGGGTTAGGGTTAGGGTTTAAGGTTAGGGTGCATATGATCCTTGCGCTGGGCAAAGTAGGGGATATTTAAGGCACTTTCCTCACCCCAAAAGTCCAGAAATTGAAATTTCAATTACACAAGATGTGAGAGTATCATTTGGTAAGTTAGTAACACCAGATTAAGCCTTACCAGCAGGAGGTATCTACCACTGGAATCGGTCACCATATGCGGCCGATAATCTTTATGTATGACAGAAGCAGTCGACATAGCTCGTCCTGTGGCTGAAAAAGATTAGTGGCATTTACCTGAATGTTTGGTCAATCATCAAACTAAACGGTAAGTCAACACTTTTGATTGCTGAACACACATTGTACAAATTTCTAACAATTTGAGATTGGCATAAATTGCCAGCTAGCCAGTTTGAGAACAGAATCAACATCGATGGATTTCAACAAATGTTTATGGATGGAGCGCTTCATCCATGTCAATCAGTAGAAATTTCAGGTCAATTATCTCAGATCACCATGAGTGTGGCAAATTGTCCCAAAACAGGCTACCCTTTTGTGATGAGATTGATGTAAATAAATTATGCTTATTCTACAAAATTATGCTGAAATGGATCTTGCCCAGAGTACCTGACAAATAAATTATTAGTGCATATCAGCGACATGTCAACCAGAACCTCACGCTATGATGATACAACTTTACCCTGCGCTAGATGTAAATGTGACACAGAAGGTGGAAAAAACCTTTCTTGCTACAGCCACAAAACTTTGGAACTCTCTACCTATTAATACAAGATCTAGCACCAGTATTATTGCCTTCAAACAGAATTATTGTAATCTTATAAAGAAAGGTTATGCTGGCTTTGATAGCTTTCCCATTTCATAAAATTTTCACTCTTTGAATATTACATTTTACCCTTTTTAATATTTGTAACTTACATGTAGTTTTATATATTTTAGGGGAGGGCCACAAGTTTACCAGTTCTCAACTATAATGTGTCACCCTTGGTAAATCAAGTTATTTATTTATTATTGATTGATTTCTTTATTTACTTACTTAATTTATTGGAACCAAAGAGAAGATTGTCTAACCTGTAGAGCCAGCTCGTCTCGTCCAGAAAACTTCCTTGTCTTGTAGTTATTAAAGTGGAGGACAATGTCCCCACTATCCTTGACAATCAAATAATTCTTCCCAGTGGAGCTCTTTGGGTCAAAGTTACTAGCCTGTTCCCCTGACAGGACTTCCAGGGTCCTTATTTCCAATCCCCGTGCCGGGGGAATAAACACGTACAAGGATAGCATTATTAGGTCACAAAATTCTTTGGCTTTGAACTTCATCGGGCCTGTCAATTCAAACTTTTCTCTTTGCTTGCTAACGGCGGAAACCACTTCCTCCCTTTTTTAAAGACAAAAGCCAAAAAACAAAAAAATGAATAAGGTTCACACAGGTTGGGCTGTCCAGAACAAAGGGAAAGTGAATGATTCAGGTCAAAACTACTGCAGCCAAGAGAGATGTATCTTGCAAACAATGGTTAATCAATTTACTTTAAGTGCCAATTTCTCCTGAAGCTCTAAGCTTCCCTCAAATTAGTGTGACTGGGAACTAACACAATTGTTTGAATCTTAACAATCTGTAGTGTACAGCTAGTTATGCAATATACTGAATACTAATTTTAGTCTATGCCGTCACAGAGTGAGCAAAAAGCAGATTTCATGCTAAGACTAACCAAGGGATCCAGCGATTTTGGGCAGAAAGATCTTCCATCGTGGTTGGCCTTTCCAAATCACCTGCTTTTTGGAGAATTCTGGCTTGCGTTCTGAGTTGGCGGATAATCGGCACCCCTTTGAAGTCAGGAGCATCCTCTTTGTTCACAAATTTTATTGGGTACAGCAGCGAGCTAAGGTGATTTGACACCGTGGCTGAACTGCAATTTCGTTCTTCCTGCAAGGAAACAGAACAGGTTAATTGAGGCTCAAAACAGCCAAAAATCAATAAGTAAATAGAGAAGTGTAAATGAAAGAAAAGCAAAGGAACTTTATTCAAGTGTCTATTAGTTCTACAACTAAATGTGAGCCTGTAATACTTGTGTGTACTGCTCAAAATGGCAAATATTGGAGGGACTGAGTAGTTACTCGCTACACAAGTAAGCATCACAGATAAATTGCGCTACAATTGTGACCCATAACCTTTGCATCTGAGGAATTGTTTTAAAGTAATTTCTCGCCATAAATCAATGGACTTTTTTACATCAGGTCGTGTGCCAACTTGTTTTGATTACACAGGGACAGCTAGTGTATACATTCAACTCACGGAGGATGGAACCCTTTAAACTCTGTTGGTAAGGCAATTTTTTACCATCAGCAGATAGGTAAAAAGTTATATTATCAGAATATTTATCACTGACATGTAGCAGAAATTCATCAAAGGCAAGAGCCTCTGGGTGAAAGTGATCAAGCTTGAAAGTCAAAATTTCACCAACCAAGCAATAAATCAGTGATACAAAAATTTTCCAATTTGTTGGTAATTTCTTTCTTTCAGAAAAAGTATGAAGTCATATTACTAATAATAAAAACAATACTGAAAAAATTGAAGGAACTCAGCCAGATGAGTAATTATAAAAAACTTGAATAAGCATTCTATAGATAAAAAAAAAAAAAAACATTGCTGCAAGCTTTCCACCACTAGAGCTGAGGTCTTCAACGGGCAAAATGATGAATGAAGTGAAAATTGGGAGAACATATAGTGAGTTAAAAATGATAACAATCATTGTTATCATTTTCATTTTTATATATTCTCCAAATTTTTACTTCAAGCTTTCAACCACTAGAGCTGAGGTCTTCAACGGGCAAAATGATGAATGAAGTGAAAATTGGGAGAATATATAGTGAGATAAAAATGATAACAATTATTGTTATGAATTTTATTTTTATATTTTCTCCAAATTTTCATGTCATTCATCATTTTGCCCGTTGAAGACCTCAGCTCTAGTGGTCGAAAGTTTGCAGCAATTGTTTATGTGTTTTAACCAGAGAACGCCCGTTCAAGTTTTTTTTTATCAAAAACAATATTATTATTGACTTCTTACCATGCAAAGTTGACTTTTTAACAGCTAGCTATTTATAATTTATCTTTAATTTGATAAAGGCAGCATTGAAAAGAGATTTCAGATTATTATCAGCATAAAGCAAGTTTCAACAGCAGATTGGTAAAAAGATAACACATTGTTGACCATACTATTATTCTTTCTTTGATAAGTCTTGGACCTGATTTGGTTGTGAATGGCCAAGAATATTTTAATCATACCTGTCAGCAATGGGGATTACCTCTGTGTTAAAACCTGAGAAACTTTTTTGGGTTTTGTTAGCTCGTGGTAGGATTAGGTTATTGTTTGATGTTTTCTGCTCTTTTGTTTTCCTAAGGGTTCCATCCTTTGTGAGTTTCACAGGTTTTACCCCGAGGGTGAGCCCCTGTGTAATCAAAACAAGTTGACACACGACCTGATGTAAAAAGTCCATTGATTTATGGCGAGAAATTACTTTAAAACAATACCTCCGATGCAAAAGTTATGGGTCACAATTGTAGCGCAATTTATCTGTGATGGTTACTTGTGTAGCGAGTAACTCCTCAGTCCCTCCAATGTTCGCCATTTTCAGCAGTTTCTTTACACACAAGTATTACGGGCTCGCATTTTTTACTAAACCGCTGGCAACACAATGCAGGCGCGACGATTTTTGCGATTTCAGTTAAAGTGGGAGTAAATTTTGTGATCTTAATTGATAAAAATTGCAATTGGATGTTTTCGTTAATTTGGAGCCTTTTTCTACAACGCTCTAATTAAACAAAATGGTGGCCATTGATGTGGTTTTCAGTCCCCGGCCGTGAGTGTTGGGTGGTTCACTTAGGCGTTTCCACAAAGGTGTCAAAACTTAATTTACGAAAGCATGTAAAGAATCTCTCTCACCTTTAGAAATTCAACGTAACCTTCGATCAAGGGAGTTCTCAAAAAGCACTCTGGTAAAATTTCTGCATCACGTCCTAACGTATTTTTAACGTAACCCAGAAAGCCTGCAAAGAATAAAAAAGAGTGGTTGTTAACTAGACTTGTAGCGTCACCCAAATATCGGTCATCACTTAATGTAAACGTGGAAATTAAAGCCAAAAAAAACCAAAGATACTTACAAAGCATTCTCTCTTGAGCCTTGTCGTAAGTGGAAAGGGCCACCGGTGCTTTCTCTCTTTCAAAGTTAACTGTCTGGGTAAAGAATTTCTTTACGGAAGCCAAGAATTTTCGGACTGTCTCGGGTAGCTCATCGAATTTGACGGAATAAGGGGTTTTGCGCTTGTTCCCTCCTGGTGCTGAATTCGGGGTAGATTCCGCGTGAATTTCACCCTCACTGACGTCGTGTTCATCTTCGGATCGGGTTAGGCTCACGTTGGTCGCTTCTTGTTCCTTCGAAGTATAGCAGTCAACGAGTGGTTCTTCCAAGTTTTCTTGTTCGGGCGGGACGGGTAATACCGGGAAATCGTCCACGATTTCGATTAGATGAACTGACGAGTTATCTGCAGCACTGGAGGAGCAAGGCATTTGGTGTTCCATTGCGGAAAAGGTGATTTCAACAAAAAAAATACCCAAGCGAGTGATCTGTTGGCGTCCTCAATGATGATATGGAAGAAATGATTTACTGGTGCGAGAAAAATGCTTTGCGAGCTGCGAGATCACACACACCGACACTGTGTCACACTTTATTTATTCATTATTGCATAACTTCATACTTTCATATAACCGCCCTGTTTGGCGGGAAAAGAAGAAACGCAGCGATTACTGTTTTTCAAAGGTACCAAGCCCGCCTACCTCAATGCATTGGTGTTTTTAATTTCTCAGAGACATACTCAAATACGACACTTTCTGTTCAGTGTACACGTTATGGTACATGAAAGTCCTTGTAATGGAGAGTTTTAAAAGTCTTAGATATTCGTTACAAAGCTGTTATCGCATGACTTTATAACTTCTTTTCTTTTTAGATGTTAATGTTACCCAATAAGGGTGCGTTTGATTGGGAAATCCTGAATTTGGGTCCTCGTATTTCCATTCGAAAGCAAAAGTTGTGGCGGTTTTCACTCATTAAAACCCTTCCTAACATAAATTTCCAAATGGTGAAATCTACGACAAAATCCGATTTCAGATTTTGCGTTCGATTGGAAATCCGAAGATCTAGATCCGGAAGTCCCAGTCGAACGCACAACTTCCCGCCATTCATATTTAATTACCAGTCTTTTCCGAGAGATTTCCAACCGACGTATTTAACGGACGTTTTGCAAATATCGGTGCAATGGAGGATTACGTTAATATTCCAAAGCGATTAATCCTTCAACTTATGAGCAATGAAGACGTATTATCTTCATTGTCGAATTTACCACCGAATATTCAAACGGTTGTTGAAAACTGCACGATGACTATTCGGGAAATTGCTGTTAGTGCAGGAATTACACCACAAGAGGAAAGAAGTTCAAATACTTCCTCGCCTGTAAACAGCTTGCCTGCCACCTCTGGAGTAATGCAAGGTATGGTCATATCTTAGTATTGACTTGATGTTACTGTAGAAGCACAAATGAAATCTCCCCGACTTTGGGTTTACGTTCGAATTTAAATTGTTCTTTCAAGATCGTTCGTTGGTATGCTAAAGTGTTGGTTTCCTGGACATCGACGTATCATCAAAAGAGAATTGAAAAGAGAATTGTAACTACAACTAATTTGACCGCAGTTTTATAGAACAACTCTGATGTGGAAAACCAAATTGACTGGTCTTATTAACAATTGCTCGTTCGTGTATTTCAAAACAATTCTTTATGCAAAATTTGGGGGCCAAACAAACATTAAGTGTATTATGAGGAATGATAAAGTAGAGAATGGCCAATTTTTCCTCCTTTCAAAGCAACTGCAAAAGTGAACTTTCAATCTAAAGTTTCGCTTCAACGGTTTTATAAATAAAAGGGTGTAACCACACAAAGCAAGTATGAAAAGCATTATTGTATTGGCTTTTCCAAACTTTATTTAAACGAAAGAAATACTGACTTCTTAGACAAGTACCTCACCACACTAACTAATTGCCTTTCTTGGCAGTCTCAGTTAGAGGTCTTTGGACAAATATGTTGCTTGAGAAAAATAGATCTGTGATTGTCCCACAATTCACTACAGTAGTCAAAACAGAATAGAATACGAGCTTGGTAAAATGTTATTTAAGTTTCGCGAGGAACAAGGTCACTGGCGAACTGGTCTTAGTCCTGTTCACAACTTTCGCAAAAAACCGCCCAAATATGTTTCCGCAAATTGTGGGCAAAAGCTTTTAGTATCTCGTAAAATGCCCTTAGTAATATCTCACGGACTGCCCTATATATTTCCCAATATCTCTTGTTGAGTTGACGGTTTTCTAGGGTCTCATTATCCATAGTGCGACTGTCGTATGACCTTGACAAAGTGTTCGCTATTTGTTTCACGAACCAATGTTTGGCAAGATTAAAACAAAGCTTCTCCTTATTCCCGCCAAGGAAACTCCTAATATGGGCAGTAAACAGTTCGATTGGCCAATCACATTACTGCATTTCGAATGACGTCAAAGCCTAACCTTCCAGAAAGTTCCATGGAGAAATGACGTTGTTTGCATCCGCGTTCGCTCAGCCAATGAAAATTCGCGCTCGTTTGTTTTTGTTCGATGAGCCAATGAAATGCTTTGCATTTTTGTTTACGTTCTGTTTTTCGTTATTTTTCAAGGTCATATGAAAGTCGCTCTATCCTCCATTTTGAAACTGGCATCTATCGTAAGTGTGGGATACATTATTGAAAAGTAATTCCGCTGGTCAATTTGGGCGCTGGGTAGTTCGGTTGCTGGCTCGGATGAACAAGAAAGGGGAAATTATCTCGCGATTATCTAATATCTCGAGAGCTTGTAAAGTAAAAAACATCGTGATATTTGTGGCCAGGCCTAACTAGTTTAAGTGCCCCCGAGAAGAGGCTTGGAGGTGTTAAATATAAACTAAGAATAAGAAACCTTGATAGTACATTGATCTTTTTTTTTTCTGTCTTAATGGATGCGTCTCTGTCAATGTAGGTAGTGAACATGGTCAATCGAGTCATGAAGATGATCATTTAATCCCTGAGGCTGACCGTATGGGAGAAGATCAGGCCAATCACGGTCCTGCTTATGAACATGGTCAATCGAGTCATGAAGATGATCATTTAATCCCTGAGGCTGACCGTGTGGGAGAAGATCAGGCTAATCACGGTCCTGCTTATGATGCAGAAATTAGTCAAGAAGCATCCACGAGTGGTCAGAATCAACTCAGGAGAAGGGTTGTTCAACGGCGTACCCGGCGCGTTCAGAGCAAGTTGAGGGGCAGGAATAGGCCAAGGGCCAATGACTTGAACGACGGACCACTACCTGCTTCTCAGGAAAGTCAAGTTCGTGATGACCAAGCTCGGGGAAACAACCCACCAAATAGACACCTGAGATACCTGGTACAGAATCTCCGCGCTTACCAAAACAATCTTGAAAAAGCCAGGTTTATGTTACAATATTTCAATGGCTGCAGTTTTAATGCTGGAATGTGTCCTGATGGTGTCATAAGGTTTTCAGATGACGAGGCTGCTCAGCTATCGCGATATGTCCGAGAAATTGATGAAGAGGACAATGCGGAAATAGCTGAGCCAGAGGTATGAGCATTTGAAATGTGTATACATTTACGTCATTGCATTGCTATGGTTATTATTTCGCGTTAAAAATATTAATATAATTCAATTTATGATGGCAGTTCTAAGTTCAGTTATTATCCCTCAAAATTTAGCATACATTCTCTCTGGAATACCTATCCAGTCATCTCCCTTAAAAACATGTTATTTATCTTGAAATAGGTTATCCAAAAGTTGCGGTTCGCTATACAGCAAAAATTTCAGCTGTCTTTACAACAAACCGCAGAAGTGGGGAAAGTGCTCTGTGAAGCACTGAAGACATTCCCAAGCTTGCCAGAAGAAGATGACGATGACGAAAACCCACAAAGTAAAAGGCCAAGATTAACCGAGATTTTAGACGAAGAAGTTAATGTTGGGATATCGTCGACTTCCATGCAGGAGGCTATGCTTGTTCATCGTAATCTCGCCCGTTTTCCAATTCTGGCGTTTTCGAATGAACCTGTGAGTCATCTTGCCAACAAGGATGTAAGGAATGCGTTAGATAATGTCCCAGATAAGATTCACCATGAATGCAATGTTAGTGACAAGTTACACAACACATTTCTCGATCAAAGCGCGTATGAGAACTCTGTTCCAGCTGGAAGAAATCTCCTTTTGTCTGCGCCCATAAACATCGAGTCTGTTGTGGTAAATGATGGTGATGGCATTATTTTGGGAGTGAATCCTTCTTCTGATAGACCCCTCGAAAACGCAACGTACACCAGATTAAACCGAATTGATGCGCCGGAACTGTTTGCTGTTCATTACGTAAGAGACGAAGCGACGAACCAGGTTCTCCACCAGTTTAAAGGGCATTCGTCTCTGCTAGGTATGCAGTTCTTTCTAGATCTTTTCGTTCGTAAGGGCAGCGCGCATTTCCACTATGAGCTTCCCCGAATTGGGAAACTTGAGCCAAAAGATCACTACGGAAGGCCCTTGAAAGAATTTTGGTTTAAATTTCTGACGAGTCCTTCACAGCACGAGTTACGCATTCTTGATGCTATAATCCAGAAATGTGATGGCCTTGATGCACATGAAAAGGCAGTCTTGATGTCTCCTTTTGATCCCAGACTGGCAACTGTAGCTAGTCCCTTTTACCTCAGTTTAAATGCCTTGCTAGTTTTAAGTGGAAATTCCCACGTCTTCACACGATTTTGCCAGGACAAAGGAATGCTTAAACTTCAACGCGTAGCAAGAGAAAATCAGATTGGTCCTTTGTACTGTGGTTTGACTAGGAATCACGTGATTGGAATTGAGGTTGACACATCTGACGATGTGATTTTGTCGCCATTTGCCGCGGTGAATGTTGACCGTTTGCGGAATAAAGGATACCCAGACTTGTATATGAGCCAAGATGGCACAATCAGTGGTCTCCTTCCGTGGCACGAGCGAGCAATGAAGCAGAAAGTATTTTCTTTCACGAGATCGAAGGCAAGAGATCATGTTGCCCAATATCGCAGTGCCAGAAGTCCGGTGTATGGATTCTTCATTGACATTGACAAAAACTGTACAAGGAGCCATTACACTCCTGTGCATACGGCAGAAGGTCATTTGCAAGTAAGGCGTAGTAGATGCATTGGAATAGGTGGTCAATCAACCGGTGATGGCTTGTTTACAGTAAAGCCAATTCAACCAGACACGTTTGTCTGTGCTTACGCACCCACAGCGCCAGTGCGTCGTTTCCATCCGCACAGACAAGGTGAATATCTCATCACTGTCCAGGGAGAAGGTGCCACTGTTGACGTAGACGGCGCAGAAAACGAATTTGAGACAGGACTTGGTCGTATTTGTAATGACGGTGCGTTCCCATTAGCCTTGGTGAGATCTAAGTTTGCCAAGATTATAGCTGATCGTGTGAACTGTAAGTTTGCGAAACGAAATGGGGAAGTTTGGATTAAATCCAACAGATACATAAGGGCAAACGAGGAATTGATGGTTTGCTACACTGAAGACCCTCGCTACTGGAACAAGATCTTCTCTGATGATCAGTTGCAACGAATGAAACTGGCCCTTCAATCATGCCCTCCGACACTCAGAGATGCCGAGCATGCAATTGCTGCACTGGCCGTCTAAGCATTGACGGGTTTTAATCCGTACTTTGAAGGTTTTACATCTGGACTGCTTTCAATTGGTAGTCTTGAGGTGCCTCAAAAATAAGAATAGAATTCATTAAACTCATCAATAGTTAAAGTGAAAAAACTGCAGATACTTGCAATGACTTCACAGATAGACAAATATCAGAAATTCCGGCCACAAATTTGGTCGGTGTAGTACCAGTAGATTTGCTGGTACCAAAAATTCCTATCTGGAGACTCAAACGAGTTTGATAGGTGAAAAAAGAGCTGATTTGCTCAGATGTATTGAAAGAGGTAATCTTTCAAAATATATCAGAAAAAAAAATTCCTGTGTGCAGAACAAGAAAAGGTTTCACAGGTGAAACAAGAGCTGTTTTGCTCAGAGCTATTCAAAAAGGCAATAATTTGGCACCAGTTTTTAAATCCGCCGAGCTGGTTAGTTAATAACCAGTCTTGCTGGTCCCAAGCCCAGGAAAAGGATGAGGGAAAACTGCACGACAAAAGATTAGTCTTAAACGCTTGTACTAAACTAAACAATCAACGTCACAGCGGCCATTGGTCGAGTAAATTTCGGAATTAACGGCTCTTATTTAAAAGATTTCAAGGTCGACACTGTGTCTATGACGTCAAGAGCTCCTGACCAGACTCCGAGCAGTCATTGAGCCATTGTAAGCCCACTGGTTAAGCTCGCAGTAAGCTTTCAAAGTTGTCCAAACATTGCGCTCGACTTAAATACTAAACAATCAACGTCACAGCGGCCATTGGTCGACTAAATTTCGGAATTAACGGCTCTTATTTAAAAGATTTCAAGGTCGACACTGTGTCTATGACGTCAAGAGCTCCTGACCAGACTCCGAGCAGTCATTGAGCCATTGTAAGCCCACTGGTTAAGCTCGCAGTAAGCTTTCAAAGTTGTCCAAACATTGCGCTCGACTTAAATACTAAACAATCAACGTCACAGTGGCCATTGGTCGAGTAAATTTCGGAATTAACGGCTCTTATTTAAAAGATTTCAAGGTCGACACTGTGTCTATGACGTCAAGAGCTCCTGACCAGAGTCCGAGCAGTCATTGAGCCATTGTAAGCCCACTGGTTAAGCTCGCAGTAAGCTTTCAAAGTTGTCCAAACATTGCGCTCGACTTAAATACTACATTCAACGTCACAGCGGCCATTGGTCGAGTAAATTTCGGAATTAACGGCTCTTATTTAAAAGATTTCAAGGTCGACACTGTGTCTATGACGTCAAGAGCTCCTGACCAGACTCCGAGCAGTCATTGAGCCATTGTAAGCCCACTGGTTAAGCTCGCAGTAAGCTTTCAAAGTTGTCCAAACATTGCGCTCGACTTAAATACTAAACAATCAACGTCACAGTGGCCATTGGTCGAGTAAATTTCGGAATTAACGGCTCTTATTTAAAAGATTTCAAGGTCGACACTGTGTCTATGACGTCAAGAGCTCCTGACCAGACTCCGAGCAGTCATTGAGCCATTGTAAGCCCACTGGTTAAGCTCGCAGTAAGCTTTCAAAGTTGTCCAAACATTGCGCTCGACTTAAATACTAAACAATCAACGTCACAGCGGCCATTGGTCGACTAAATTTCGGAATTAACGGCTCTTATTTAAAAGATTTCAAGGTCGACACTGTGTCTATGACGTCAAGAGCTCCTGACCAGACTCCGAGCAGTCATTGAGCCATTGTAAGCCCACTGGTTAAGCTCGCAGTAAGCTTTCAAAGTTGTCCAAACATTGCGCTCGACTTAAATACTACATTCAACGTCACAGCGGCCATTGGTCGACTAAATTTCGGAATTAACGGCTCTTATTTAAAAGATTTCAAGGTCGACACTGTGTCTATGACGTCAAGAGCTCCTGACCAGACTCCGAGCAGTCATTGAGCCATTGTAAGCCCACTGGTTAAGCTCGCAGTAAGCTTTCAAAGTTGTCCAAACATTGCGCTCGACTTAAATACTAAACAATCAACGTCACAGCGGCCATTGGTCGAGTAAATTTCGGAATTAACGGCTCTTATTTAAAAGATTTCAAGGTCGACACTGTGTCTATGACGTCAAGAGCTCCTGACCAGAGTCCGAGCAGTCATTGAGCCATTGTAAGCCCACTGGTTAAGCTCGCAGTAAGCTTTCAAAGTTGTCCAAACATTGCGCTCGACTTAAATACTACATTCAACGTCACAGCGGCCATTGGTCGAGTAAATTTCGGAATTAACGGCTCTTATTTAAAAGATTTCAAGGTCGACACTGTGTCTATGACGTCAAGAGCTCCTGACCAGACTCCGAGCAGTCATTGAGCCATTGTAAGCCCACTGGTTAAGCTCGCAGTAAGCTTTCAAAGTTGTCCAAACATTGCGCTCGACTTAAATACTAAACAATCAACGTCACAGTGGCCATTGGTCGAGTAAATTTCGGAATTAACGGCTCTTATTTAAAAGATTTCAAGGTCGACACTGTGTCTATGACGTCAAGAGCTCCTGACCAGACTCCGAGCAGTCATTGAGCCATTGTAAGCCCACTGGTTAAGCTCGCAGTAAGCTTTCAAAGTTGTCCAAACATTGCGCTCGACTTCAATACTAACAATCAACGTCACAGCGGCCATTGGTCGAGTAAATTTCGGAATTAACGGCTCTTATTTAAAAGATTTCAAGGTCGACACTGTGTCTATGACGTCAAGAGCTCCTGACCAGACTCCGAGCAGTCATTGAGCCATTGTAAGCCCACTGGTTAAGCTCGCAGTAAGCTTTCAAAGTTGTCCAAACATTGCGCTCGACTTAAATACTAAACAATCAACGTCACAGTGGCCATTGGTCGAGTAAATTTCGGAATTAACGGCTCTTATTTAAAAGATTTCAAGGTCGACACTGTGTCTATGACGTCAAGAGCTCCTGACCAGAGTCCGAGCAGTCATTGAGCCATTGTAAGCCCACTGGTTAAGCTCGCAGTAAGCTTTCAAAGTTGTCCAAACATTGCGCTCGACTTAAATACTACATTCAACGTCACAGCGGCCATTGGTCGAGTAAATTTCGGAATTAACGGCTCTTATTTAAAAGATTTCAAGGTCGACACTGTGTCTATGACGTCAAGAGCTCCTGACCAGACTCCGAGCAGTCATTGAGCCATTGTAAGCCCACTGGTTAAGCTCGCAGTAAGCTTTCAAAGTTGTCCAAACATTGCGCTCGACTTAAATACTAAACAATCAACGTCACAGCGGCCATTGGTCGAGTAAATTTCGGAATTAACGGCTCTTATTTAAAAGATTTCAAGGTCGACACTGTGTCTATGACGTCAAGAGCTCCTGACCAGACTCCGAGCAGTCATTGAGCCATTGTAAGCCCACTGGTTAAGCTCGCAGTAAGCTTTCAAAGTTGTCCAAACATTGCGCTCGACTTAAATACTAAACAATCAACGTCACAGCGGCCATTGGTCGAGTAAATTTCGGAATTAACGGCTCTTATTTAAAAGATTTCAAGGTCGACACTGTGTCTATGACGTCAAGAGCTCCTGACCAGACTCCGAGCAGTCATTGAGCCATTGTAAGCCCACTGGTTAAGCTCGCAGTAAGCTTTCAAAGTTGTCCAAACATTGCGCTCGACTTAAATACTAAACAATCAACGTCACAGCGGCCATTGGTCGAGTAAATTTCGGAATTAACGGCTCTTATTTAAAAGATTTCAAGGTCGACACTGTGTCTATGACGTCAAGAGCTCCTGACCAGACTCCGAGCAGTCATTGAGCCATTGTAAGCCCACTGGTTAAGCTCGCAGTAAGCTTTCAAAGTTGTCCAAACATTGCGCTCGACTTAAATACTACATTCAACGTCACAGCGGCCATTGGTCGAGTAAATTTCGGAATTAACGGCTCTTATTTAAAAGATTTCAAGGTCGACACTGTGTCTATGACGTCAAGAGCTCCTGACCAGACTCCGAGCAGTCATTGAGCCATTGTAAGCCCACTGGTTAAGCTCGCAGTAAGCTTTCAAAGTTGTCCAAACATTGCGCTCGACTTAAATACTAAACAATCAACGTCACAGCGGCCATTGGTCGAGTAAATTTCGGAATTAACGGCTCTTATTTAAAAGATTTCAAGGTCGACACTGTGTCTATGACGTCAAGAGCTCCTGACCAGACTCCGAGCAGTCATTGAGCCATTGTAAGCCCACTGGTTAAGCTCGCAGTAAGCTTTCAAAGTTGTCCAAACATTGCGCTCGACTTAAATACTAAACAATCAACGTCACAGCGGCCATTGGTCGAGTAAATTTCGGAATTAACGGCTCTTATTTAAAAGATTTCAAGGTCGACACTGTGTCTATGACGTCAAGAGCTCCTGACCAGACTCCGAGCAGTCATTGAGCCATTGTAAGCCCAC
Organism: Montipora capricornis; assembly: GCF_036669925.1. Classification (NCBI taxonomy): domain Eukaryota; kingdom Metazoa; phylum Cnidaria; class Anthozoa; order Scleractinia; family Acroporidae; genus Montipora; species Montipora capricornis. The sequence continues at coordinate 7,188 of NW_027180028.1, read as the reverse complement.
TGGTTAAGCTCGCAGTAAGCTTTCAAAGTTGTCCAAACATTGCGCTCGACTTAAATACTAAACAATCAACGTCACAGCGGCCATTGGTCGACTAAATTTCGGAATTAACGGCTCTTATTTAAAAGATTTCAAGGTCGACACTGTGTCTATGACGTCAAGAGCTCCTGACCAGACTCCGAGCAGTCATTGAGCCATTGTAAGCCCACTGGTTAAGCTCGCAGTAAGCTTTCAAAGTTGTCCAAACATTGCGCTCGACTTAAATACTAAACAATCAACGTCACAGCGGCCATTGGTCGACTAAATTTCGGAATTAACGGCTCTTATTTAAAAGATTTCAAGGTCGACACTGTGTCTATGACGTCAAGAGCTCCTGACCAGACTCCGAGCAGTCATTGAGCCATTGTAAGCCCACTGGTTAAGCTCGCAGTAAGCTTTCAAAGTTGTCCAAACATTGCGCTCGACTTAAATACTAAACAATCAACGTCACAGCGGCCATTGGTCGAGTAAATTTCGGAATTAACGGCTCTTATTTAAAAGATTTCAAGGTCGACACTGTGTCTATGACGTCAAGAGCTCCTGACCAGACTCCGAGCAGTCATTGAGCCATTGTAAGCCCACTGGTTAAGCTCGCAGTAAGCTTTCAAAGTTGTCCAAACATTGCGCTCGACTTAAATACTAAACAATCAACGTCACAGCGGCCATTGGTCGAGTAAATTTCGGAATTAACGGCTCTTATTTAAAAGATTTCAAGGTCGACACTGTGTCTATGACGTCAAGAGCTCCTGACCAGACTCCGAGCAGTCATTGAGCCATTGTAAGCCCACTGGTTAAGCTCGCAGTAAGCTTTCAAAGTTGTCCAAACATTGCGCTCGACTTAAATACTAAACAATCAACGTCACAGCGGCCATTGGTCGAGTAAATTTCGGAATTAACGGCTCTTATTTAAAAGATTTCAAGGTCGACACTGTGTCTATGACGTCAAGAGCTCCTGACCAGACTCCGAGCAGTCATTGAGCCATTGTAAGCCCACTGGTTAAGCTCGCAGTAAGCTTTCAAAGTTGTCCAAACATTGCGCTCGACTTAAATACTAAACAATCAACGTCACAGCGGCCATTGGTCGAGTAAATTTCGGAATTAACGGCTCTTATTTAAAAGATTTCAAGGTCGACACTGTGTCTATGACGTCAAGAGCTCCTGACCAGACTCCGAGCAGTCATTGAGCCATTGTAAGCCCACTGGTTAAGCTCGCAGTAAGCTTTCAAAGTTGTCCAAACATTGCGCTCGACTTAAATACAACATTCAACGTCACAGCGGCCATTGGTCGAGTAAATTTCGGAATTAACGGCTCTTATTTAAAAGATTTCAAGGTCGACACTGTGTCTATGACGTCAAGAGCTCCTGACCAGACTCCGAGCAGTCATTGAGCCATTGTAAGCCCACTGGTTAAGCTCGCAGTAAGCTTTCAAAGTTGTCCAAACATTGCGCTCGACTTAAATACTAAACAATCAACGTCACAGCGGCCATTGGTCGAGTAAATTTCGGAATTAACGGCTCTTATTTAAAAGATTTCAAGGTCGACACTGTGTCTATGACGTCAAGAGCTCCTGACCAGACTCCGAGCAGTCATTGAGCCATTGTAAGCCCACTGGTTAAGCTCGCAGTAAGCTTTCAAAGTTGTCCAAACATTGCGCTCGACTTAAATACTACATTCAACGTCACAGCGGCCATTGGTCGAGTAAATTTCGGAATTAACGGCTCTTATTTAAAAGATTTCAAGGTCGACACTGTGTCTATGACGTCAAGAGCTCCTGACCAGACTCCGAGCAGTCATTGAGCCATTGTAAGCCCACTGGTTAAGCTCGCAGTAAGCTTTCAAAGTTGTCCAAACATTGCGCTCGACTAATAAACTAAACAATCAACGTCACAGTGGCCATTGGTCGAGTAAATTTCGGAATTAACGGCTCTTATTTAAAAGATTTCAAGGTCGACACTGTGTCTATGACGTCAAGAGCTCCTGACCAGACTCCGAGCAGTCATTGAGCCATTGTAAGCCCACTGGTTAAGCTCGCAGTAAGCTTTCAAAGTTGTCCAAACATTGCGCTCGACTTAAATACTAAACAATCAACGTCACAGCGGCCATTGGTCGAGTAAATTTCGGAATTAACGGCTCTTATTTAAAAGATTTCAAGGTCGACACTGTGTCTATGACGTCAAGAGCTCCTGACCAGACTCCGAGCAGTCATTGAGCCATTGTAAGCCCACTGGTTAAGCTCGCAGTAAGCTTTCAAAGTTGTCCAAACATTGCGCTCGACTTAAATACTAAACAATCAACGTCACAGCGGCCATTGGTCGAGTAAATTTCGGAATTAACGGCTCTTATTTAAAAGATTTCAAGGTCGACACTGTGTCTATGACGTCAAGAGCTCCTGACCAGACTCCGAGCAGTCATTGAGCCATTGTAAGCCCACTGGTTAAGCTCGCAGTAAGCTTTCAAAGTTGTCCAAACATTGCGCTCGACTTAAATACTAAACATTCAACGTCACAGCGGCCATTGGTCGAGTAAATTTCGGAATTAACGGCTCTTATTTAAAAGATTTCAAGGTCGACACTGTGTCTATGACGTCAAGAGCTCCTGACCAGACTCCGAGCAGTCATTGAGCCATTGTAAGCCCACTGGTTAAGCTCGCAGTAAGCTTTCAAAGTTGTCCAAACATTGCGCTCGACTTAAATACTAAACAATCAACGTCACAGTGGCCATTGGTCGAGTAAATTTCGGAATTAACGGCTCTTATTTAAAAGATTTCAAGGTCGACACTGTGTCTATGACGTCAAGAGCTCCTGACCAGACTCCGAGCAGTCATTGAGCCATTGTAAGCCCACTGGTTAAGCTCGCAGTAAGCTTTCAAAGTTGTCCAAACATTGCGCTCGACTTAAATACTAAACAATCAACGTCACAGCGGCCATTGGTCGAGTAAATTTCGGAATTAACGGCTCTTATTTAAAAGATTTCAAGGTCGACACTGTGTCTATGACGTCAAGAGCTCCTGACCAGACTCCGAGCAGTCATTGAGCCATTGTAAGCCCACTGGTTAAGCTCGCAGTAAGCTTTCAAAGTTGTCCAAACATTGCGCTCGACTTAAATACTAAACAATCAACGTCACAGCGGCCATTGGTCGAGTAAATTTCGGAATTAACGGCTCTTATTTAAAAGATTTCAAGGTCGACACTGTGTCTATGACGTCAAGAGCTCCTGACCAGACTCCGAGCAGTCATTGAGCCATTGTAAGCCCACTGGTTAAGCTCGCAGTAAGCTTTCAAAGTTGTCCAAACATTGCGCTCGACTTAAATACTAACGAATCAACGTCACAGCGGCCATTGGTCGAGTAAATTTCGGAATTAACGGCTCTTATTTAAAAGATTTCAAGGTCGACACTGTGTCTATGACGTCAAGAGCTCCTGACCAGACTCCGAGCAGTCATTGAGCCATTGTAAGCCCATGGTTAAGCTCGCAGTAAGCTTTCAAAGTTGTCCAAACATTGCGCTCGACTTAAATACTAAACAATCAACGTCACAGCGGCCATTGGTCGAGTAAATTTCGGAATTAACGGCTCTTATTTAAAAGATTTCAAGGTCGACACTGTGTCTATGACGTCAAGAGCTCCTGACCAGACTCCGAGCAGTCATTGAGCCATTGTAAGCCCACTGGTTAAGCTCGCAGTAAGCTTTCAAAGTTGTCCAAACATTGCGCTCGACTTAAATACTAAACAATCAACGTCACAGCGGCCATTGGTCGAGTAAATTTCGGAATTAACGGCTCTTATTTAAAAGATTTCAAGGTCGACACTGTGTCTATGACGTCAAGAGCTCCTGACCAGACTCCGAGCAGTCATTGAGCCATTGTAAGCCCACTGGTTAAGCTCGCAGTAAGCTTTCAAAGTTGTCCAAACATTGCGCTCGACTTAAATACTAAACAATCAACGTCACAGCGGCCATTGGTCGAGTAAATTTCGGAATTAACGGCTCTTATTTAAAAGATTTCAAGGTCGACACTGTGTCTATGACGTCAAGAGCTCCTGACCAGACCGAGCAGTCATTGAGCCATTGTAAGCCCACTGGTTAAGCTCGCAGTAAGCTTTCAAAGTTGTCCAAACATTGCGCTCGACTTAAATACTACATTCAACGTCACAGCGGCCATTGGTCGAGTAAATTTCGGAATTAACGGCTCTTATTTAAAAGATTTCAAGGTCGACACTGTGTCTATGACGTCAAGAGCTCCTGACCAGACTCCGAGCAGTCATTGAGCCATTGTAAGCCCACTGGTTAAGCTCGCAGTAAGCTTTCAAAGTTGTCCAAACATTGCGCTCGACTTAAATACTAAACAATCAACGTCACAGCGGCCATTGGTCGAGTAAATTTCGGAATTAACGGCTCTTATTTAAAAGATTTCAAGGTCGACACTGTGTCTATGACGTCAAGAGCTCCTGACCAGACTCCGAGCAGTCATTGAGCCATTGTAAGCCCACTGGTTAAGCTCGCAGTAAGCTTTCAAAGTTGTCCAAACATTGCGCTCGACTTAAATACTAAACAATCAACGTCACAGCGGCCATTGGTCGAGTAAATTTCGGAATTAACGGCTCTTATTTAAAAGATTTCAAGGTCGACACTGTGTCTATGACGTCAAGAGCTCCTGACCAGACTCCGAGCAGTCATTGAGCCATTGTAAGCCCACTGGTTAAGCTCGCAGTAAGCTTTCAAAGTTGTCCAAACATTGCGCTCGACTTAAATACTAAACAATCAACGTCACAGCGGCCATTGGTCGAGTAAATTTCGGAATTAACGGCTCTTATTTAAAAGATTTCAAGGTCGACACTGTGTCTATGACGTCAAGAGCTCCTGACCAGACTCCGAGCAGTCATTGAGCCATTGTAAGCCCACTGGTTAAGCTCGCAGTAAGCTTTCAAAGTTGTCCAAACATTGCGCTCGACTTAAATACTAAACAATCAACGTCACAGCGGCCATTGGTCGAGTAAATTTCGGAATTAACGGCTCTTATTTAAAAGATTTCAAGGTCGACACTGTGTCTATGACGTCAAGAGCTCCTGACCAGACTCCGAGCAGTCATTGAGCCATTGTAAGCCCACTGGTTAAGCTCGCAGTAAGCTTTCAAAGTTGTCCAAACATTGCGCTCGACTTAAATACTAAACAATCAACGTCACAGCGGCCATTGGTCGAGTAAATTTCGGAATTAACGGCTCTTATTTAAAAGATTTCAAGGTCGACACTGTGTCTATGACGTCAAGAGCTCCTGACCAGACTCCGAGCAGTCATTGAGCCATTGTAAGCCCACTGGTTAAGCTCGCAGTAAGCTTTCAAAGTTGTCCAAACATTGCGCTCGACTTAAATACTAAACAATCAACGTCACAGCGGCCATTGGTCGAGTAAATTTCGGAATTAACGGCTCTTATTTAAAAGATTTCAAGGTCGACACTGTGTCTATGACGTCAAGAGCTCCTGACCAGACTCCGAGCAGTCATTGAGCCATTGTAAGCCCACTGGTTAAGCTCGCAGTAAGCTTTCAAAGTTGTCCAAACATTGCGCTCGACTTAAATACAACATTCAACGTCACAGCGGCCATTGGTCGAGTAAATTTCGGAATTAACGGCTCTTATTTAAAAGATTTCAAGGTCGACACTGTGTCTATGACGTCAAGAGCTCCTGACCAGACTCCGAGCAGTCATTGAGCCATTGTAAGCCCACTGGTTAAGCTCGCAGTAAGCTTTCAAAGTTGTCCAAACATTGCGCTCGACTTAAATACTAAACAATCAACGTCACAGCGGCCATTGGTCGAGTAAATTTCGGAATTAACGGCTCTTATTTAAAAGATTTCAAGGTCGACACTGTGTCTATGACGTCAAGAGCTCCTGACCAGACTCCGAGCAGTCATTGAGCCATTGTAAGCCCACTGGTTAAGCTCGCAGTAAGCTTTCAAAGTTGTCCAAACATTGCGCTCGACTTAAATACTAAACATTCAACGTCACAGCGGCCATTGGTCGAGTAAATTTCGGAATTAACGGCTCTTATTTAAAAGATTTCAAGGTCGACACTGTGTCTATGACGTCAAGAGCTCCTGACCAGACTCCGAGCAGTCATTGAGCCATTGTAAGCCCACTGGTTAAGCTCGCAGTAAGCTTTCAAAGTTGTCCAAACATTGCGCTCGACTTAAATACTAAACAATCAACGTCACAGCGGCCATTGGTCGAGTAAATTTCGGAATTAACGGCTCTTATTTAAAAGATTTCAAGGTCGACACTGTGTCTATGACGTCAAGAGCTCCTGACCAGACTCCGAGCAGTCATTGAGCCATTGTAAGCCCACTGGTTAAGCTCGCAGTAAGCTTTCAAAGTTGTCCAAACATTGCGCTCGACTTAAATACTAAACAATCAACGTCACAGCGGCCATTGGTCGAGTAAATTTCGGAATTAACGGCTCTTATTTAAAAGATTTCAAGGTCGACACTGTGTCTATGACGTCAAGAGCTCCTGACCAGACTCCGAGCAGTCATTGAGCCATTGTAAGCCCACTGGTTAAGCTCGCAGTAAGCTTTCAAAGTTGTCCAAACATTGCGCTCGACTTAAATACTAAACAATTCACGTCACAGCGGCCATTGGTCGACTAAATTTCGGAATTAACGGCTCTTATTTAAAAGATTTCAAGGTCGACACTGTGTCTATGACGTCAAGAGCTCCTGACCAGACTCCGAGCAGTCATTGAGCCATTGTAAGCCCACTGGTTAAGCTCGCAGTAAGCTTTCAAAGTTGTCCAAACATTGCGCTCGACTAAATTACTAACATTTCAACGTCACAGCGGCCATTGGTCGACTAAATTTCGGAATTAACGGCTCTTATTTAAAAGATTTCAAGGTCGACACTGTGTCTATGACGTCAAGAGCTCCTGACCAGACTCCGAGCAGTCATTGAGCCATTGTAAGCCCACTGGTTAAGCTCGCAGTAAGCTTTCAAAGTTGTCCCCAAACATTGCGCTCGACTTAAATACTAAACAATCAACGTCACAGCGGCCATTGGTCGAGTAATGTTCGGAATGACCGGCTCTTATTTAAAAGAGATTTTCAAGGTCGACACTGGTGTCTATGGACGTCAAAGAGCTCCCTGACCAAGACTCTCGAGCAGT
>NW_027180027.1:5000-41946 GCF_036669925.1 Montipora capricornis | reverse complement strand
GCTGTGCAGGACCATCAGGAATCTGTCAAGAAGCTGGAGCACTAGAAATTGTCGTCCATCCACCAGAAATGGGAGAGAGGCTTCCGAGATCATCAAATTTAGAACGGGCTGACCCCCAGGGCGACGGCCCTCTGCCCCCAGGCTCTTCACGGTCTGCCCTGAACCCGATAGCCTGGAAGATTAAGTGCCATCTGAAGGGTATAAGGCTATCTATAGCCCATCGGCCAACGGTCTCCACTGACCTGCTTTAAACATCGACGAACTTGAAGATCTTCGCGAGCGGTCTGAATCCAAGCTAAGCAGCATCATGAATGCCGGTTGAGGGCAGCAATGGAGGATGTGGGGCTCTATGGAATCCCAAGAAATGTGCCGTGGCTCACTTCAAGAGAGGGGGTCCGCGTTGCTGAGAGTACTGGCCTGCTGATGTCTGATGTGAAATGTTAAACATACCAACGCTCGAAGAATGGTCAGCACTACAAGTTCTTAGGGTGTGCTCGAGAGTCTCAGCGCAAGAAGAGAGGATAGTTTATTGGCGATGTGCTGCCAGAGAAATATTTGCGTAGGTTGTCTGTGATCTGGTAGAGCCCCCTCTCGGATTACCATCGCGTGATAGCATCCAATCCAATTTGGCTCTGCCACAATGTGCCCTTACTTTATTTGTGGACACAGCACTGGCCAATAACAGAATTGAGACAGGTTGGATAGAGTATGCCCGCAAAATCATAACAGAGGGCGGAGGAAAAGCATCCTTGTGGTACAGTACATCCCTGAGGTTATATCCTGGCCCCCGCGACAAGGGATGGAGAGGTTCTGCGTGTTCCGTTGCGACCGAGAGTACACGGAGACGGAAGGTTAACAGCCGCAGTCAAGTTGTATCGGAACAGAGATCCGGCCATGAAGATGGTGAGAGAGTTATGAGGAGCCGGCTGGAAGAGTAAAGGATACCAGTCAATGACGTAAGGAACCGGGGAACGTATGCAGAAGAGTCACGGCCTGCAGTTGACAGGCTTAATCATCCTGACCCAGTATTGTGATCACCGAAGGAGGGGGATTTGTAACCCAGTGGATAACGCCTGAAGACATCGCCTAAGAAACTTCGAGACATCAAGAATGGAGGGGATAGTTGAAGAAAAAAGAAACAAAAATTGCAAGGAAAATTGATGAACCGCCAGACAAGAAGACGGAGATCTTACGACACCGGGAGGGGGCATGCTTCTGGTGGCTCAGTGAAGGGCGAATGTGTCCAACAACACACCCATCTCCCAGGGATTTGCATTTATGCACAGCTCTTACCAACAAGGTTGTACGGCCATCCACAAGACCCAGGCGAGTCCCTACTAGTTGATCCTACCTGCAGGGCTGTGCGTGTACAGCACCACGAGAGCATGGCTTCTATGTACTCTCTGCTTGTCCGCTGCGTTGGCTCAAAACAAAGTACCCTGGCTAAGGCATGACCGCAGTTCTGAAAGGTCCTCTTTTTATGAACATCATAGAAGACCTGGGACTTAATTGAAGCGTCGCCTAACCGTTGTATTCCAAACCAACTAACCCCAGCCGGTTTACGAGGGAGCGCATGCAACAGGCCATACTGGGACGTTCCCAGTCTACGGAGAGTACCAAGACCTTAGGCCAACAGAATTGATGCTACGGATAGTAAACCAACCAAGAGAAGAGGTTAAGCGATGGAGATGAGCTGCCCCTGGGTGAGCCAAATCGTCAAAGGAAACCATCAGAAAAGACGATGAAGTACGCGCCACTCAGATAGGAGACTGAAGCAGAAGTACCCCCGGTACGAGAATTTCACAGTAACAACATCATTGTGACGTACTGTTACTTGGGGGCCTGGTCGACAGACGTGCGGTATCTGTGAAGGAGTTAGTTGGGATGGCGTCCACAGAGACTTCCTCAAGAAGATGCAAAGGGCATGCCTATCCGCCACACTGAACATTGCACTTACTTTTAAGGTTGGCGATACCATTAGACAGACATCTTAACGGTGCTTTGGTGTTGGTCCCTCCTGCGCTAGAAACTTTGAATCATTTAGCATATTTTAGCAGCTATTTTAGCATAAATTGTTTTAGTTTATTATATATATATATAATACATATACATATTGTTAAACGCTTACTTTTTTTATATGGCACTACCTTTTAACTCTAGTTTTCACTAGCCGGATCACAGGCCAACGCACTTGGCGCCCTGGTGTTCCCTTTTAACTGTATAGCAGATACAGATAGTTTTTACTGCTGCATAATAATATAATCTATATAATAATACATAATATCTAATATAATAATAATAATATTGTTATTCTTATTATTATTTAACTTTTGTTAAATTAACAATTATTTACTAAAGCTGTCCCACGTGTCATTATTTATACAGATTGTTCGTAGCTGCACTAGTGGTAAAGAGATGGTGGTGACTTTGTGTGCTCTACACCTTTCTCCCAGGGGGGAGTGGGTTTTATTTGGTCGGAGAGGATATGGTTATGTATTGGTTTTCAGTGCCATGACTGGTAAACTGGAACAGCCACTGGAGGTAAGTGTAGAATGTCTTTTCCTTTCTTGTGCATTATTTCCTTATGAAAAGGAGGGATCACAGGTAAGTGCCGAGACGTTACAATGTAGAACTTTTGCACATTCAAGTACACAGTGGTCTTGAGATTAACATTGTTTAAGCAGCACTGGAACTGTAATAATTGTACAATGATGTCCAAATGTTATAAAAGTGAACCATACAAAAACTTCCGAAGCAACTAGTATTACATGCGTGTGTTTTGTGATTGGGTCCCCATTGCACAACAGTTGGAAAAACCATTGGACAACCCATTGGCATTATTCTTTTTTTCTTGCTGGCCTGTTGAAGATGTTGAGAAAGGCTGTTGGAAAAAAATTATGTTGGAAAAACCCATCGAGAAAGTTCGCAGAAGGTGTTGTAAGTGTTGAGAGTAAACAGTTTGTCATAGAAAAACCTTACGTACAGTACTACTGTAATTTTGGCCAAATTAATGTTGTTCAATGCTTGGTGATTAAGTTATGGATTGACTTACCAGAAGCTCATTGAAGTTGGGTACTAGAGCATACATGTTCTTTTCTTCTTATTTCAGTGGGCACCAAAAATCTGTTATGCGTCGTTATTTAACAATTATTCTATGAGGGCGCGTTCGATGTGAGATGGTAAATAGCCAATGAGGCCCGTTGCGCCGAGTTGGCTATAACCAGTCTCATATCCAACAAGCGCGAATGGAATGATTGTTTTATTAAATTCCTTAAACTCCAAAAACTTGGGAATACGAAATGCAAGCGAAATAACTTGATGAAGATGCGATGTTGTGTAATAGGCTTGTGGTCAGACAGACGTAGGCTCATCGCAAAAACATTTCTTGCCTTTTTGTGTTCTTCTAAACGTCGGAATTGATCGAAAGTTTGTACAAAACAAGCTTTTTTCATTTTTGGCTTTATTTAGAGAGAAATTTCTCTTTCTAGCGAAAACGTTTTTAGCTTAGCAAGGCTTAGCGCAATCATTTACCATAGAAGGTAAAACTAAGATATATGAGCTGATAACCGAGATTGAGTGAACCAATCAGTGCACGCGAAATGCATTATCCGAGGTTGAAAAATTAATAAATGACAATATACAACAAGTACACCATGTTATTATCATACATGTAGCTACGGATGAAATACCGGGTACTAAGATTTTCCTTTGCCTAAAAATCATATTCTTCACCGTGTGCAGTGAAGGTATTATTTTTATCTTTCACATGTGAGGATATAGGTGTCGTCATGGTAAACAATTAACCAATAAAAAGTGAGCTTCCCCTTCCTGGTAGGATACTTTTGTCCTGACATACAATTTTTCTCTACTACATGACATTCTCATGATTAGTTTTATGTTACTCAACATTATACAAGGCTCGAAATTAACGAAAAAAATCCAGTCGCAATTTTGCGCCAAGGTATGTAAATTTAAGAAAATTCACGGCGAGAAACAAACTAATTATGTCATGTCTTTATTTATTTATTTTAGCAAAGTGGCAACTGCTAACCCTTTTGTTTCAAAAGAGCGAAGGTGAAAACAAGTCCAAATTTGCGACTTCTCCAGATATTTTAGTCGCAAGGGAACAAATTAAGTGGCAATTTTGAGCCCTTTAAGAGTGTTTTAGCGGTAGAGTTTTTCACTTTTTCGCCGTTTTGGAAATGAATAAAACAAGTTCTTTTAAATCCGGACATTTCATCAGTATCAATATATAAACAGAACATAACGTGGCCATACAGGGATGCGAATTAATTTTCATCTTCTCGTGCTGTTAGCATCTTGCACTGGTTCACTGCGCTCACTCATGAGAGATACTATGGGCACTCCAAAGATAAAATTGATATCATCACGCAGCTAGCCATGTAATATCTTCTATTAATTTTAGTGCACTTTATGTGGCTGTGCCATGTTTTTTTGCTCTGTTGCACATTTCCATAGGTACATGACAAGGATGTGATTGGGGTAGAACATCATCCACACAACAATTTGATTTCCACATATAGTGAAGATGGACAGCTTAAATTATGGCAGCCTTAGCAGGAAAGCTTCTTCAAAGGGAACAAAGCCCGGCTAGAGAATCGTCCTTTTAGGCTTTCCCTCAAGGACATGACTGTACATGACAAAGAAATTAGGATTGGAACAGAAAACGATTTCTTGTTCCATGTTCACTTGTACACACAAGATCAGTATGTACAAGCTGTTGCAGTTGTTGAACTGTATTGTGACAATAGTTTTTACTACTGAATTTTGCCAACTTACAGGACTGTTATCAATGTTGATTGTCAAACGTAGGAAGAGTTGTGTGAAACAAAAACACTGAACATCTCGTAAGCTGTGTCTTAACACAAGGCAGACATTAGGTGCGGTTACACTCACCATGGTAAATGCCATTTCCCATGGTAAATTATGCCGCGGTGCCTCACACTTGAGTTTTAGTATACCGCGTTAACTAGGGGTCACACGTTACGAAGATTACCGAGGTAAAACGAAATCTCACGCAATTCATTGGCGGGAAATTTAATCACAACTTCATCAGCATAGCGATTGGCTCTTGTACCTCGGGCATCAAACACCCTTCCAACTTCCCACGTTAAATGTCATGGGCGCTTCCACTGATCTTTTGACGTATCCATGGATATTTAACACGGGGAATTTACCTCGGGAAGCGTCGGTCACACTACTAAATACAGTTTCCCGTGGTAAAAAGGCAATTTACCACGATAAAGGTGCACCGTGTAACCGCACCTATTAATTTTGCCAGGTTCCTCTATAAGTTGAGGTAAATACAGAACGCTGATGCTAACTTTCTTGACTTGTCTCTCTTCTTAGCTATGATTGCTTCAAACCATCAGTCGTCCTTTTGTCAAAAAAAAACCTTAAGACATCCACCATACGGATGATACAGTTTTAAGTTACTTTGGGCTCAAAATGTTAGTGTCATTGTGTATTTTACCCCATAGATAATACATTCCATTTTCTGTGATAGTGTTATTTGGTTTTCAAGAGACAAGTGGCTACTATTAAAGAATTTACTGACTTCCTTTTTTAGATATGCTTGGAACTCATACATCTAAGCATGTTTTCCCATGAAAATAATCTTTCCTGCTAGTTTATACCTGCACGTTATCAACCTACATTATAAAGTGTACGAGACATTTAACATAAATTTTCTAACAAAATCAAACGTTTCTACTGTAACAATTTTTTAGTTCGTTCTTGAGTGCACAGTAAATCTTTGTAAATGTGGTTGCCTATTCAGCACTAATTAAAGTACTGTGAGTTTTCATCGGAGGGGACTGAGATCCGATGTTATCTTTCACCCCCTGAAGAGGCCTGATTGATGTCACAGTAAAGTTGCCTGGTGTTTGACAGAGTAAACTCTGATCATTAAGTATCACTCTTAAAAGGGAAAGGGTTAGTGCAAGTCTATGTGAAGGCATTGAACCTATGGCAGCCTTGAAGATATTATTTTTACATCTTATTAAAAGGAAAGAATACTTGGAAGTGAGTATCCAAAGGAGTCTTGTGGCAGCTTTTATCACCCGTGATGAAGGCACCAGCACAAAGGGTCAAAACATGAGGTCTTGTAGCTTAACTTTGTCAGTTATATGTACAAACAATTACACAAACCATGTCTGACTTGCAGTTATACTTGAATGGAGATGCCACCCCAGCTGCAAGCAAAATGACTTCTTGAGACTGGTGTATGAGGGCATGCAAGCCAGCAAAAACAGCCTGACGTTATCAGAACTTTTCAGAATATTATTGCAATTTGCTGATGTAACAGCTTACATCGTAACATGTATTTTGCATTCCACAGGATGCTTGATCGAAGCATTCTTAAACAAAAAGCTATGAATAGTATAATAAGTAATACCTTAAAAAACAAGTACATTATGTTCCAGTCAAAAGAGATGCATTTGTTTATTCTACCATAACTGCACTGCTGCATCACAACTAAATGGGTAAAAATGCAGGAGCATTTAATCAAGTAAACAAGAATGCATTGCACTTGCATTCATTCTGGAATCACACACATCACCTAGAGTATTATCCAATGATATATCGTGCTGGTAACACCAGCAGAGATTCCTAAGGTAACTGAAAATGTTCCTCAAAACTGCCATGGAAGATATTTTGTGATGGTGATTTCAACAAAATTATTTAGAGACATTGAAATAATCAAATGCAAAATGCCATCACTACTGATTAGAAAAGATTTGGAGTTGAATGTTGTTAACGTTTTGTATAGAACACTTTAAAATCTATTAAGACTCGCTCCTAGGATTCAGTGGGTTAAAGTACTAACTTAAAGGTAACTTAAAGTGCTACTATGACCAAAAATCAAAACTATGTAAACTGAACACAAAGTGACGGAAGTTTTAAGCCTTCATTTAAAAAAGACACCTGTTTATTTTGAGTGAAATTCTCCTTATTAATGGTCCGCCATTACTAATTCAAAATCTTGAGAGAGCTGGATTGAGGATAAGATGACGTCAAAGACTCGCTAGTTTCAAAATGCACTTGGTGTGAGCGCGCCTAAAATTAATTATTTTGCAGCATGGGAGTTTTGCGCTTTCAGACTTTTAAACTCGTGTTTTGCATGTATAATAATCTGCGTTTACATGCTGCAGTTTTAACCTGGTGAGTGTTTGATGTCATCTTATCATCAATCCAACCCTCTGAGGTCCAATCGGTTGGTCTTGAACATGAGTAATGGCGGCCGTGAAATCAAAAACTTGCACTCAAACCAAACAGCCTTTGGATAAAATTCGAAGCACAAAATTTTGCCAGTCAGGTGTGAAGGAAAAAAGGAAGGGAATTTTTTTATCATAGTAGCACTTTAATTGATGGTCAACAAGACACCAGGTTTTGTAATACATACTAGTCAAATGGTACCCACAAGAATCTAAAGGCAAGTTAGTTAAATCTAATTTTCTATACTTCAGCGTTATTTTATTGGACTCTAATTCAAACTTACAGAGCAGACTACACTGCAAAACGGACAATCATAAAGACCACAATGCTAATAACCCCCAACACTATTGCGGTGTTGGCTAACTTCCTCGTCTCCATACTCAATTGGTGGGCAGCCACCATGTCTCCTCGTAGAATTGCATCTCTAGTCTAAGTATGAAACAAAAAGTCTCAATATTTGGACAGCAATACTAAAAAAGAAATGCCCGGTTTCATGAAATGTGAAACACACCTCTTTTGACTTCAGTATAGCACAAATTCCTATTGGACAGCAGCAAAAGAAACAGGCAAACCAGGACAACCCAGAGTAGTCAGGTGGTGCAACCTGTGGAGCAAGAATGACACCTGGTCCACCCTGCTGCTGTGGAGTCAAAGTGAGAAATGTTGGTTAAAGGCAGGAAATAACTGTGCTCAAAAGTAGGGAACTCAATTTTTAAAGACTGCATGTCTGCAAGATTTTGTACTTGCTGCAAGCCGCCAGGCACGCAGCGACACTAACCTTGCCGACCACTTTCTTGCGCATGGTTTACCTGTCGTACTGGATCTTCGCCAGATTTCATGAGTGAGTGGGTGGGCTCGTGCTCAGCACAAGACTTGGATAATTGTCAGAAAGTTTTGGGGTCACTACTTTCGGATTATCATTAGAATAGTTGCTTCCATGCTTTTTTCGTGCATCCCTTCACTTTTCACTTTTCATTGGTTGGTGCCCCTCTTCAGTTGTATTCATCTACTTTCATAACTTCCTTTCAGTTAGTATTCTTTAAATTTTTGAGATATCCTGGCAGTGTTGAGTTGTAATCACCATTCATGAATCCTTACTTTAACTTGAATGGTTTTAGGTCATTTTGAGGAAACACTGCTCCACTTGGTTTCCTTTCTATTCTGAAAGAATTTTCAATGTTAACCCATTCATCCCTGAAGCGACCCCAAGTAAAATTGTCTGGCATTAAACAGAGTCAAGTTTTAAGTCTCTCTTTCAGGACTGAAAAGCTGAAAATGAGAATGTATTATACATGTACTTTGTAAGCCTAGAGTAGTTATAAATTGTTTGATCCTCACAGTTATGAACGCAATTTTTGCAATTGCGTAAAGAAGCCTGAAAAATTCAGGACTTCAACGGGGTTTGAACCAACGCTCTAACCAACTGAGCTATGAAGCCACTGACGTTGGGAGCTGGTCATTTGTGGGTTCTAATATTCTCGTGAGGAATGAATCAACGATGAAATCATATATGAAATGGATCATATATGAACTGCAGATATGAAATCAAGGCTTCTTTAGGCAATTGCAAAATTGCGTTCATAACTGCGAGGATCATAGCTTCACTTGATTTCATATCCGCAGTTCATACATGTACATGATCCATTTCATATATCATTTCATCGTTGATTCATTACACACTGGAACATTAGAACCCACAATTGACCAGCTCCCAATGTCAGTGGCTTCATAGCTCAGTTTGTTCGAGCGTCGCACCGGTATCGCGAGGTCACTGGTTCAAACCCCGTTGAAGTCCTGAATTTTTCAGGCTTCTTTACACAATTGCAAAAATTGCGTTCATCTTAGCGAGGATCATAGCTTCACTTGATGTTTGGTAACTTACCACAACTGTGACGGTGTTATGCTGAGTTGTGATTGGAGCACTACCATATTGGTAACCTGGCTGAGCGCTGACTGGTGCTTGGTAGCCTGGGTGTGGTGGGTACTGGTGTGGCGGTTGTGTTGGGTAACTAAACTGAGGTGTGTTAGCACCTTGCACTGGTGGTTCCTGAGTCACTGGACCAGAAGGGTTTTTGATACCATAATCTTGACCAGGAGGGGGATACTGGGCTGGGGCATTTTGAAACTCAGGACTGCTGTAAGGGGGTGGAGGATATGGTGGAAGCTGGGGATCTATGCAAAAGTATTATAATTAACAACTATTCACCGAAGTGAAGGTGGCTAGTGGTGGATGTTTAGCCAGCGGCGAAGAGACGAGGCAAATATCACCCACTAGCCACTGGGACTCTAGGGGAATAGTTGTTTTAGTATACCGGTATATACTAAAACAGTGAGATAATATAGCACAAAAAGATGATTTTAACTCATTTATTCCTGGAAAGATTACAACAGTTCCCGCCCTAAATTCTGGCCGAATTGCTCAGAGGTGAATAGCAATTGATATCCGGAGTTTGAATAGCCAATCGCATGCGCCTTCAACGCTATCCCGTGTTTTAGTATAATATTAATAAATTTACCTGCAAAAGAAGTGCATTACTTAACATGGCCTGACTTGAATAGACCTTGTTTTTTTTTAATATCTATGCAATCTTGTAATAACTTGTAAAGTATTTGGAGCAAAAGGGTTGTATAACAGAAGCTGAACATCTGCAAACAAAATCTACCATACTATATACAATCATGTACTTTTTCCGTAAAACTTAGAAGAACCTTTTTGGAACATGTACGAACAAAATTACAAATAAAACATGCAATGTCTCACACGTGTTCTTTCTGTGTTCATAATTCTTTGCCTACTGTTGAGAACTTTATAATTACATTTTTATTTGAGAAACACATGCTTTTGCGGGCACGTGGAAACAGACATTTCGTCATTGGTTAATTCAACAACCCCATGTTCCCATTCGTTCGCTTGAAATTTTGAAAATGTGGATGCAATGTTTTGTGTTAAAGGGAAAGTACAGTCTAGAAAACTTTTCCCAGAATCGAAAGTTCTTTACCTGCATTGTCATACTTGACCACTCATTTGGACTAAATGTGTTTAAAAAGCCAACAATAACGCTTCAAAAATCGGCAAATTTAAATTGAAATCCGCCATCTTTGTTTTTGTGTATGCAAACGAGGCTAAGACGTGGCAATAGTCAAGGATTTCTCCGGATGACTAAATGTACTTGATGAAAAGAAGACAAACACAGGCGAGGAGAGCAATACTTTGTAGACTTGAATCTTAATCCAGAGGCTAAATTGTATTGATATTGGCTCCACCTCTGAACAGATTTACCTCGTGGTGGTTAAACAGGGTTTTATATGTGAGTTATATGCAGGAGTTTTACAAAGCGAAAGAGAGCTTGCAGTGCTATCCCGCGCTCATTGCTGTGAAATAAATGAGTCAAACAGCACCTTGGTGAGGAAGCTCTGTGATTGGTTGATCACATTTTAGGGATTTCTTTTGTTCAAGCTATACCTCATGAGTGATAAACGATGTAGAAATGCAATGCCAAGAACTTCAATAAGTACAGCAAGTGAAAGAAGAGTATGACGTAAACATGTGTCGGAAACGTAACACGTGTAATGAATGTAGTAAGAATAGCTTGTTCTTACACACTTGCTTCATTTGGCTTCTTAATGAAGTGGAGCACTCCCAGACGTACACTGCTGCTAGTGTAGGGGAAAACCGGAGAACCGGAGAAAAACCTCTCAGTGTAGAGTAGACAACCAACAAACTCAACTCACATATGACGCCGGATCTGAGAATCGAGCCGGGGCCACACTGGTGGGAGGCGAGTGCTCTCACCACTGTGCCATCAAATGTAGCAAGCATAGCAATCGTAGCAAATGTAGCAAGTAGCAAGTGTAGACGTCGTAGCAAGTATAGCAAAAGTAGTACCAAGCGTAGCAAGCGTAGCAAATCAAGCGTAGCAAATGTAGCAAGCATATCAAGTGTAACAAATGTAGTGTGGCAAGCATAGCAAATGTAGCAAGCGTAGCAATCGCAGCAAATGTAGACGTCGGAGCAAGCATAGTAAGAGTAGTAGCAAGCGTAGCAAATGTGGCAAACGTAGCAATAGTAGCCAATGTAGCAAGTAGCAAATGTAGACGTCGTAGCAAGCATAGTAAGGGGAAGTAGCGAGCGTAGCAAATGTAGCAAACGTAGCAATAGTAGCAAGTAGCAAGTGCAGACGTCGTAGCAAGCATAGTAAGGGTAGTAGCAAGCGTAGCAAGTGTAGCAAATCGAGTGTAGCAAGTGTAGCAAGCGTAGCAATCGTAGCAAATGTAGCAAGTAGCGAGTGTAGCAAGCATATTAAGTGTAACAATGTAGTGCAGCAAGTGTAGCAAATGCAGCAAGCGTAGCAAGCATAGCAATTCAGTGAGTTTCAAATACTTCCGCGAATGCTTTTAACACCCTTTACTGAAAAATTAACTGAATTTTAGCTTTATGACATCGGTCAGTTTCCACGATCCAAAATCTACTTTTGCCTCAACAAGTTAAACTGATAAGCTATAATGGTCCAAATCCGCAATGGGGGACTAAATCCGCTAGTCCCCCGGGGTCCAAATACGCCAACGTATTTGTACCTGAGGGGTTAAATCCAGGAGGTCCAAATTCGCTAGGACACCAGAACGAGGAACCGGTATGAGGCAGTGTGGCCCAGTGGTTAGCTTGAGATCCGGAGTTTCGAGATTAAAGAATCGTTCTGACCACTCGTTGCCGGAATTTGTTGCTGGTAGTCCCTGGTTCAACTTCCCAGCCGCACTTGTAAATCTCCAACTGGTTCAGTTGCCTCCGGCCAGTTGGGATTCTTAACAGTTGTTGTGTTCTGTTGTTGCATTGATTGTGTTTCATTGACCCTGAAAAGCCCCTTTGGGGAGTGATCAATTAAGTATGTAATCTATTGTTTTGTATTGTTAGTAACGACTGCAAGTCAGATAAACGATTCATCTCTTTTTTTCGTAACACCAATGCATCAAAGGACAACTACAGCAATACCAGCACGAACGGCGTCTTTTGCTGCTCAACGTATACGTTTGTTTATAAATTCACTTCGTTGATACCTTACCGAATGCAATATGGCGGTATATTCATGTCATTAATGTCTAAACTAATGGATGTGAGCCCACACGTTATTTGATTTCCCCACAGTGACAGAGGAAAAAACTCTGAAAAGGTCAGAGGAAAGTACTTAAGTTTAAACGGCGATGAAATGGTCCGTCAGTTACGAGCTTAGGCAAACATTTCTAGTTCGTGCACTACACAGGAACAGGCGTAGCTCACTTGGTTAGTGCGCGGCTTTCAGAGCAAGAGCTCCCCAGTTCGATCCCCGGTGACTACAACGTCTGTTTCTACTTTACTCTGATCTGTGTTGCCATAGCTTTAAATACCCGTTAAACGGAGGACTGGTAAGGGGAGGGGGGTAAGGGGCCCACCAACGTTAAATAAAGTGACTTTATATTTTTATAAGTGACTAGGTACGAGCGAAGAGATGGATAATCTGTGAAGAAGGATTATGTTTGGCGGCGGTAGAGTTACCAAGCGCTCTATCATAGTTCTTTGCCAATGCTTGTTCCAGACTTACGACTAGTCCTAGCCAATGCGGCCAATAACTGCAGAATCCCTTCGGTTGAGTGCAACGCAGAATAGGTAAACTGGAAAGTTATCCGCTGTTAACAGTTCTAATGTTAACAGCTTTTTAAAAACATCAACATGTACTTTAGTTTCAGTAGATATTTTTGTATTGATCTTTTTTCCAATCCTATTAATTTTGTTTAGATAGATTTTCTCTTTCTAATTTAAAATTTACTTTGAAATAAACTATCCACCACCTTGAGATACTTCATGGCCTTTTTCTTGGAGTGCTACTTTACAAGATCTAGCTATTTTCTTAGTTCTCAGTTCTATTAAGAAAAAAAATTGTGCTATTCTCCGCCGTAAGGCCAGTTATTCGGACCAAGCAAGGTCGGAAAATTATGCACTTATTTATTTTTAATTTTTTACTTTTTATTACTTTCTTTGACGAAAAAGGTTGGTTGGGGCGTGCTCATGCACTGGAGTTCTTTATGGGCGCGCTACTCTTGTTCGTATATACTGCACTGGTCAACGACCGGCTACCCACAGTGACAATGGAAAGTTAATTTAACACGGAGGCTCGGTCCATTACTCGAGAGTTCCGTCATTTAAGTTGGGAAATCGAGATTGGAAGGTCTTGCATGCGAGGTCCACTTCACGCTTTGAGAAAATTAAATCTGAATTCCGGATGCAAAAAAAAAGAAACTTTACAGATGATAATCAATGGGCCTTATTTTGCGCGGCGGCCATATTGGCCGTAGACAATAGATGTCGTACCCCGAGCCTCGAGTTGAAATGTTTGGGAACGAGTTTCGGTGGGGCAAAACAAAGGTTTTCAATCCCTTGGGGCTCAACATGGCCGCCGTGTAATTTTAAAGGCCTATACACTCAATGTTCAAGTCAAGACTCCATACTCCATACATTTTCGGAATGTCCTCTTACACTCTCAATATACACTGATTGTCACGGAAAAAAATTCCCTTAACGCATATGTCTTTTTCTCCTATTTTTAATAAATCGTTGTAACATAGTTGTCAAATTGTAGCTCATAAGTGTTGATTATTTAGTGTTAGTAACATCGCTTGATATCTTAACGTCATATTGTTATGTGGAATGTTGTAACACTATTGTAGTCTGTAGGAGAAATTAAGAATGCATGTTAAGTGTTAATTTGTGAGCTAAGAATAGGTGATAGGGCGTTGGCCCAGGTTATAAATACCACGGCAAAGCGGCGCAAGGTTGACGCATGTAGGAAACGCACAAGGAAAGGTTGTAACACGAAGGTCTGGGGGAAAAGGAAAAGATAGAGAGCTGAGTGTATCACTGCTAAGAGGCAATAGCGGGAGCAGGCCGGAAAATTTCAAGACAAAACCCATTTGTCACCGGAGGCAAGAAAAGAAGTCACACGAAGAGATTAAGGCGCTACGTTTAAGAAGTTTAAGAAACGAGAAAAGAAACTGGTCAAAGAAAGAGAACTGAAGAACCAGAGTAGACGTAGGCGCCAAGGTGTGGGGAAGTTGACGTGGAAACTGAATTGCTGTTGGTTTGTTAAAGAGCTGGACTGCTGGTTTGTTGAAAGACTGAACTGTTGATTTGTTAAAGAACTGAACTTTTAGCTTATATTTTTATTCAAATTTCTAGTGAGTGGTAAAAGTATTGTTGTATTTCACTGTGAATTAAGATTATTAGAAACTTAGTAAAGTTCAGAATGAATATTACTTAAGTAATTTTTCCTTCAAAACGTGTAGCTTTAATAAAAGTCTTAATTATTGTCTCTTTGTTTATCGATAGCTTGTTTTTTTGTTGTTGTTCTTTTTTTGTATAGTGTGCTAGTATGCTGTATTGGTATTAATTTGTTGTATTGTCATTAGTTTTGTCTATTGTACACATGTTGTTATTTGTTGTGTCACAAATAAAAATGTTAAAAAATTAAATTAATAAAGAATTTAAAAATCTGATTTCCGGATGCAAAAAAAATTGACTTCAAGTGAAATTGCGACATAACTTCCACCACGATTCGCAACCCCGTTAACACGGTCAAGTTCCTATGCTCCGTTGTGTGACCTTCACTGACGTCGTTAAAGGCAACCACAAAGACAATCGTAGCCACAGAAACAACTGCAAAATGAAGAGCTCATGGAAGGTCGCAAACGGTGGTCAGAAACAAAGCCGGGATTCAGTGCGATGCCGTGATGGATGCTTTCACCAGTGTGTAACCCCAACCTAAGCAAATATGGCTGAAGGATATTTATTTTCGGGTGACCCGCTTACAATGCACATCAAACATCGGCAAAAAAAGACGCACGCATCTTGTATGAGACCTTGTTGGTGTGTCTAGCACTCCATGTTTTTGCAACGCGGATGCTAACCGGAAGTGAACATTTCGCATGCCAGGCCTCAGTTGTTCAAAAGGTGGATAACGCTATCCACCGCATACATCACTATCCAGTAGATAAACACGACCAAAACCAATTGAGTCATCCAGTGGATAGTGATTTATCCAGTGGATAGCGCTATCCACCCTTCGAACAATCGGGGCCAGGACAGTTGTGTCTTCTTCCAGCTTTCTAAAGTAATTATCTCTAATGGAAAAAAGATCTGTACATGTTGTTGTTGTGTGAGTGCAAGTTAAAAAGGAAATCAGCTCACTTCCGGTCGCCGTCGCCTCTCAAAAAAGTCACGGCGGCGTGCATAAGTTCCCTAATACCCTGTCCCGCGTTACCTAAACGGTTAACGTCAAAGCGGATTTTGAATTTAATGACTGGCCAATGAGCAGAAAGAAAGCATGAGTGCTTACCCTTTGAGAGAGAATAAGCAAGGATAAGTTAACAGTGTTGGAAATTTTCCGATCTGCAAACTGCAGGGGGACATTTCACAGTGAAACTAGATTTGTGACTATACGTATATAGCGGTGGTTTAGTCTGTCTTTGACGCAGGCTAACTAGATATAGGCTTTTATGCAAAGCACTAAAGCATGATTGGAGGCCAGAGTATTTCTTCAATACAAATCCTTCCAGCATGTGTAACATCTTCAGCTAATTAAAAGACATGGGCATGATATTTTGCAAGGTTGCATATTTTAAGTCAATATTTTAAGTTCTAAAATTATTTGCTGGCCTATTGGAGGTGACAGACAGGTATGTAGAATACACTACGTAAAGGTACACCTTATTTAAAGTCGGAAGTTCCTTTACTCTCTAGGGAGTACTCTCCCAGGAAGCCGGCGGTGCGCTCATTTTACCCCCCTCTTTTCCATCAGTGCACCGTTTTATGGGTATTTAAAGCTACTTAGGCTACACTGAAAGGAAAGAAGTCGAAACAAGGATGAGAGATCCGGGGATCGAACTCGGAACCTTATGCTCAAAGGCCGCACACAAACCGACTGTGCCACCCTTGCTCCTTAAAGCTCCTACTGGCTTGTATGGTCGTCCAAAACCATCAAGCAATGAATCAAAATGAAGGTCTGTAACAGAATTCTAATCAGGAAATGTACTTGAATGTTAAACAGTGCTTACAGGTTGAAAAATAAAAATAATCTTTAGATCTTGTCCAAGTTCAATCTAATAAGTGTACCAAAAAGTAAAAGCTGTTGTGTGTGATTTTATTTTAGTACATCTTGTGGGTATCATAGAAAAAATTAACACGTGGTGATAATATTGTTAACTTGATAAGTGTGAAAGAGCATTTTGCAAATGACAGGTATGAGATGATTGTTGCAAACAACAATGACTACCATTCTCTTCAAGATGCAATACTACTTATTAAAGTACTCTTTAAAAATCAGGTACAAAGCTGTCCGACTACTCTCGCAAAATGACGTAACAAATAATGTCTTCAGTTAAACTTGATGAAGAATGCTGTCACAGCAACTCAGAACTTTTCAGGTCTGAAAGCATTGTCTACTCTAATGAAAGGCAATTATTAAAAAGTTATAAAAACTAATAAGTTAGTAGAATAATCCCTGTCATTTTTTCAACCAGAATGGCACAAGTTAATTTGTGACATTTTTAGTGGAATTTTTGCTGGCAAGCCGTAGTGACTCAGCATACTATATGAAGGCCCATTTAAACAGTTTCAACTTTATTTTCAACATGCATTCGAAATCAAACATTTGTTAGGAGCCTTCAGGAAGAGGTTGTTCAACATTTTTGAAAGTGTAAAAAATATTGAAAGCTTGTTGAATCAAATTTAAACTGATTTAAACTTTCATTCAACATCGATTCGGCATTTCTTTTGTAATAGATTTAATGTTGGATGAAGCTGAATCCATGACTTCGTTCAACATTTGTAGAACACCTGCATGCTCACAGCTGGTCATCTCGATGAGAGAGAATGGCTTCTTGTTCTTAGTTCTTCGCACTTTAAGTGTTGCCTCAATCGTTGGCAAGATGTTGAAACCATTTGCAACTGCGCAAAATCCTTTATTGAATGAATGTTGAAACAAGAGTTGATCCTTGAGACTATCAATTATTATATAACGTAATTAGGCAAGGATGTCTGTGTCTTCAGTACAAATAACAGAGTGCTACTCTTTTGCAAAATAATTATTGATGTCCTTAGCGACATTAGGGATTTTAGCTAATTTATAAAGCTTTAAGATTTTAATGTTGTCATTAATTATCTTGTAAAGAAATTCATGCAATTGCAACTCTGTGGGTACGTTTTGCAATCTTGGCCAAAACGTTTGTGTACACAATCCTTTTCATTTGTTTTTTGGGTAGATTACTTCTAAGTTACATCAAATTCCCACTCACATCTTCAACCTTGTGAAGTCTCGCCCCCAAAACAATGTTGAACGCCACACCTTGCAAAACATTTTTGATGAAAGTGTTAGCCCCAGGGCCACAACATTAGGGAGAAAAAGAAATGACGACAGCTATGGCAACGTCAATGCCAAAAAGCAGTAATATTATTAGTTAAAATGAATGAGTTTGAGAAGTGACGTTTTTGTTGCCGTAGCCGTCGTGGTTCTACTCCCTATTGTCCAGAGTAGAGATGGGAAGGGAGGATCAATGGAACAAATGTTTTGGCCAAGATACACAATTAACTATTATATAGAGGATATTACATGGCCGCGCGGGGATACGAATTTTATCTTCGAGTGCTGCAAGTATCTCTCACGAGTGAGCGAAGCGAACGAGTGAGAGATACTTTCAGCACGAGAAGATAAAATTCGTATCCCCAAGCGGCCATGTAATGTTCTGTTTATTATATAGATATTGATGAAATGTCTTGATTTAAAACAACTTGTTTTATTCATTTTCCAAATGTTGAAAAAGTGGTCACCAACCGCTAAAACACGCGTGTTGTGTAACATGAAACAAGATGTGAAAGTTCTGAAAAACAAATCATGATAATGTAAAATTTGCAATAAAAATGTTAATGTAGTGGAAAAGAATTATATTAAAGCACAAAAGTATCTTACAATGAAGAGAAAGCTCGCGTTTTATTGGCTAATCATGTTGGTTACCATGACAACACCTATATCCTCACATGTGAAAGATAAAAATGATACGTTCACTGCGCGCGGTGAAGATATGATTTTTTAGTAAAAGGAGAAATCCTGGTATTTCATCAATATCTATATAATAAATATTAGTATCACCAACTAGTGGACTAATGAAAATACTGCATTTTGATTGGCTACGCTACTAGAGGACTATTAGTAATAGTCCTCGAGTAGCGAAAAGCGTGATGCTTTTTTTGTTTAATTCCCAATTAAATATTTCTTTAACTTCAATTTGTTAACTTTATTATTGCCTTTTCTGTCCAACTAGTTGGGTGATACTAAAACAATTAGATCCTTCGCCCTCAAACGTCACGGGTCAACAGCCCATTCGGCTTCGCTTCATGTGCCCACAATTGGTTCTTGCCTATGATCTATTAGAGGACAGATGCACGATTGACGTCACCATCAGCTTTTATGCGAATAAAGTTAATTTCCTTATTATATAAAACAAATAGATTCCTTATTGCCGTGTGTCTGTTCAGTAATAGATCACAGAAGATGTCAAAATGTGGTAAGAACATCAGTGACACTCTCAGCTATTGCCTGGTATGCCATTTTTTTGTTCTTACCACATTTTGACGTCATCTGAGATCTATTACTGAACAGACGC
This sequence comes from Montipora capricornis, assembly GCF_036669925.1. Lineage (NCBI taxonomy): Eukaryota > Metazoa > Cnidaria > Anthozoa > Scleractinia > Acroporidae > Montipora > Montipora capricornis. The sequence goes on along the minus strand of NW_027180027.1, from coordinate 23,025 downwards.
ACGACAACATGGAATATACTTGTTAACCAGATATCAAAATATTTACAAAGGTCAACAAGTGAGATTCAAAACTACTAAACAATAATTAGTTTCGTACAAATCCAATAAAGAGGCTAGCAATAGATACAAAACAGACAGCACAGGAATCCCTGATCCCAATAACCGCAAGCTACCTAAGGAACTGTAGGCTAACTGCAGTGCTAACTAGGCTAGCCAATGTGTAATTTAGGCTAACCGTAAAGGCTTGCATGACTCCTGTGACTTGGAGCCATGTGAACAGAGCAAGCAAGAAATCCCAAATCGCAAGCTACCTAAGCTAACTATAGGCCAACCGGTGTGACGTTTAGGCTAACCAAAGTGTTCTTTAGGCCAATCAATGTGTTATTTTAATAGGCTAACCAGAGTGGCTCACTGGCTTGCAGATTATGCGGAATGGTTGCAGTTTTGCTGGGATTTTGTAAAGCCCCCCAGGAATGATGAAGTAGCTTTGCAACATTTTTTTTTTCTAGCTTGCAGCAGTGCAAGATTTTTTTTTCTATTTCATTTGTGCTGCATGCAATTTTGTTCTTCCAACAAGCGCTTGCAGGAATTTTTTTTTCAAAATCACTTGCCCCCAAGAGTTAAATGGTTGGCCCCTAAGGTTGAACACGGTTGTTGACTATTGCTACGTCATAACACGTCATATCAAAGACGGCGCTCTCCAAGTCACGAAAGAGGCAACTTCAAAGTGCTCTTGTCACATTTTAACAGAGGACTGGAGAGCACGGCAATTATTTTCTAATTCCTGGGGAAACGTTTTCGTAATTTAGAGAAACGTTTTCTAGACCGTACGTTCCCTTTACGAGAAAAAATTTGTGAAGTTGATTAATTTTTGCCTCAAGTGTTTGAAGGGTTCACAGATTTGAAATAATTTATTTGTTAACGGAATTATTGCCTGAACACCTTCAGTGTTACTAGAATCTACTCCAATAATAATAATAATAATGTCCATGCTTTACATGTATAAAAGAAGTGAAGTGTTCAGGCATTGAGGTAAGAAAAGGAAGCTCAGCCTGGCAAATACGTCACAATAACAAGAGGCATCCACTTACCAAGATTTCCTTGAGGATAAACAGCCATTCTTTTAATATGAAAATGAAAAATATTAATTAACAATAATTGCATGAAAACTTCTCCTCACTAATAATTGGTTGCATGTCAGAGTTACAGTTTTGATTGGGTTTAAACTTAAAGAACTGGAGCTGGTTCCTGAAAGGACAGTAATAACTCTATCCCAGGGATAATATACACTCAATGTATGGTCCTAAGGGAAAACAAAAATAACTAGTTTCCTGAGGGACCAGACAGTCAATGAACGAAATTATATATGAATGAATCATTTCTTATTTGCGGATATGAAATCAAGTAAAGATATGATCCTCACAGTTATGGATGCAATTTTAGCAATTGCTCAGAGAAGCCTGAAAAATTCAGGACTTTGAACCCATGATCTTGCGATACCAGTGTGATGCTCTGCCCAACTGAGCTATTATTCCATGGAATAAGGCACATTTACATGGAACACTTTTCAAGGAACCAATCCCTGGTCAATAGATTGTGTCAAAAGACTGCTAAACAGCCTGCCTAGACGTGGCAATAATATAAAACACGAAAAAATGTCCCAATTTGATTTAATAAATACATAGCTTGTTTTCTTTGATTTTTGAGATACGTGTGTTATACTCTTAATTTGCGCGCTTCACAAAAAATTGTAGGGGAAGAAATATTTCCTATCAAATATAACATGACATGAATATAATTTACAGAAAAATTAATTTACTGAGTATGGGGGCTTTACTTTTGAATATTGGCCTGTGGTTGTGAAGGTATTGACCCAGCACTGAGCACCAATATTCCCGAGTATGGTCCTCAGAAATTGATCAAATTATGAATACATGAACCGCTCTTGAAACCCTCCAAATGAAAGTAGATGATCTACTTTCCAGTTAATACCAAATTGCCTGGCAGCTTGAAAATCAAACAAAAATCATACAGCAGTATGTACCCATGCGGAAGTTGTAAAGATAATTCTCCCCTCTTATTTGGCAAAATTCCTACATCATAAGATTTAATTGTCCTCACCCCTTGGAATCTCTTACCCAGGAAGTAATGCCCACGAATTAGCCAAAGGTGGGGAAGAGGGGAGTAGGTTCCAAAGAAATAATATGTGATTCCTTTCAACAAATTCTGGTGTAAAAGAAAGCACAACTTGCGACAAAACAGGCTTACAATACACAGAAAATGGAAATATGCACATGTAAATGTAAATGTTGACTAATAACATAATGCAAACAAAGAGCGTTTATGCTTCATTACGTGGGATGCCACAGGCAGACCACGTCTAAATTCCAGCTGAGGTGTTTTTGTTGCTGTTCTTTTTCGTAGTCACAAATGTGCATACCCGGCAGAAATTGAATGAAACAGCAGAAACTGGGGATATGGGGCAATAATTACTCCCCTTGGTAGTCTTACACTCCTCAAACACAAGCCCTCAGCTGTACTGGACGCAAAAAAGAAGGGTGCTAAGCCACTCAGTCATGAAGTCCTGTACATAAAATAACATGCTAATTTGTCTTATAAGTATCACCCAACTAGTGGACTAATGCAAATCCTGCATTTTGATTGGGTACGCTACTAGAGGACTATTAGTAATAGTCCCCATCCCTTTAATAATGCTAACCGTAACCCTAATTACGACTAAAGACACTTTTTAGGCTTAAGGTTAGTCCCTCTGATAGTCTTAGGTTTATCTAGTAATGCAGTAACCTGTGACCTGCTTTTTCTTCATGCCCCACGCAGCACACTTATATATTCACTGCATCGAAGAGTGTACCACACTTCGAGTCTGATTGGTGCCACCAACTAGTGTCTCGTAATAATCAAGATGGCTAGAGAAGTAATAGCGTCAGCAAAGTGAGATTTGAACATTTGGAATTTGTCTCTGCTTCAGTATAGCCGATCCCCAGCAGTGCATAGAGTGGTGCAAAGAACACAATTTACTTTCGTCGTCTTTGAAATGTCCAAAACCTGTGTGGAAATGCAGTCAGTTGAGTAGTATAGCCTAAACCCTAACCCTAAACCTGTTAACGGAATTATTGCCTGAACACCTTCAGTGTTACTAGAATCTACTCCAATAATAATAATAATAATGTCCATGCTTTACATGTATAAAAGAAGTGAAGTGTTCAGGCATTGAGGTAAGAAAAGGAAGCTCAGCCTGGCAAATACGTCACAATAACAAGAGGCATCCACTTACCAAGATTTCCTTGAGGATAAACAGCCATTCTTTTAATATGAAAATGAAAAATATTAATTAACAATAATTGCATGAAAACTTCTCCTCACTAATAATTGGTTGCATGTCAGAGTTACAGTTTTGATTGGGTTTAAACTTAAAGAACTGGAGCTGGTTCCTGAAAGGACAGTAATAACTCTATCCCAGGGATAATATACACTCAATGTATGGTCCTAAGGGAAAACAAAAATAACTAGTTTCCTGAGGGACCAGACAGTCAATGAACGAAATTATATATGAATGAATCATTTCTTATTTGCGGATATGAAATCAAGTAAAGATATGATCCTCACAGTTATGGATGCAATTTTAGCAATTGCTCAGAGAAGCCTGAAAAATTCAGGACTTTGAACCCATGATCTTGCGATACCAGTGTGATGCTCTGCCCAACTGAGCTATTATTCCATGGAATAAGGCACATTTACATGGAACACTTTTCAAGGAACCAGCCCCTGGTCAATAGATTGTGTCAAAAGACTGCTAAACAGCCTGCCTAGACGTGGCAATAATATATAACACAAAAAAATGTCCCAATTTGATTTAATAAATACATAGCTTGTTTTCTTTGATTTTTGAGATACGTGTGTTATACTCTTAATTTGCGCGCTTCACAAAAAATTGTAGGGGAAGAAATATTTCCTATCAAATATAACATGACATGAATATAATTTACAGAAAAATTAATTTACTGAGTATGGGGGCTTTACTTTTGAATATTGGCCTGTGGTTGTGAAGGTATTGACCCAGCACTGAGCACCAATATTCCCGAGTATGGTCCTCAGAAATTGATCAAATTATGAATACATGAACCGCTCTTGAAACCCTCCAAATGAAAGTAGATAATCTACTTTCCAGTTAATACCAAATTGCCTGGCAGCTTGAAAATCAAACAAAAATCATACAGCAGTATGTACCCATGCGGAAGTTGTAAAGATAATTCTCCCCTCTTATCTGGCAAAATTCCTACATCATAAGATTTAATTGTCCTCACCCCTTGGAATCTCTTACCCAGGAAGTAATGCCCACGAATTAGCCAAAGGTGGGGAAGAGGGGAGTAGGTTCCAAAGAAATAATATGTGATTCCTTTCAACAAATTCTGGTGTAAAAGAAAGCACAACTTGCGACAAAACAGGCTTACAATACACAGAAAATGGAAATATGCACATTAAACCTATATAAATGTTGACTAATAACATAATGCAAACAAAGAGCGTTTATGCTTCATTACGTGGGATGCCACAGGCAGACCACGTCTAAATTCCAGCTGAGGTGTTTTTGTTGCTGTTCTTTTTCGTAGTCACAAATGTGCATACCCGGCAGAAATTGAATGAAACAGCAGAAACTGGGGATATGGGGCAATAATTACTCCCCTTGGTAGTCTTACACTCCTCAAACACAAGCCCTCAGCTGTACTGGACGCAAAAAAGAAGGGTGCTAAGCCACTCAGTCATGAAGTCCTGTACATAAAATAACATGCTAATTTGTCTTATAAGTATCACCCAACTAGTGGACTAATGCAAATCCTGCATTTTGATTGGGTACGCTACTAGAGGACTATTAGTAATAGTCCCCATCCCTTTAATAATGCTAACCGTAACCCTAATTACGACTAAAGACACTTTTTAGGCTTAAGGTTAGTCCCTCTGATAGTCTTAGGTTTATCTAGTAATGCAGTAACCTGTGACCTGCTTTTTCTTCATGCCCCACGCAGCACACTTATATATTCACTGCATCGAAGAGTGTACCACACTTCGAGTCTGATTGGTGCCACCAACTAGTGTCTCGTAATAATCAAGATGGCTAGAGAAGTAATAGCGTCAGCAAAGTGAGATTTGAACATTTGGAATTTGTCTCTGCTTCAGTATAGCCGATCCCCAGCAGTGCATAGAGTGGTGCAAAGAACACAATTTACTTTCGTCGTCTTTGAAATGTCCAAAACCTGTGTGGAAATGCGGTCAATTGAGTAGTATAGTAGTTGGGGATACCAACTCATTTTCAGTTTGACCTTTGGATTTTGCATTTGATTTTGCGTTAAATTTGACCTTGGGATTTTGCATTGAAATTTGACTTGCATTGGATTCAAAATTTACTAAAATGTGTTTCTAAAAAATATATATACCCAGCAATAAACTAAATGATTAATTATTCACATAATCAATCAAATGGAATATGAAAGAATCAAAAAGCATGAAATTCTCGGAAATAAAGAAAGGGTTTTTTCCCATGAAAATGATCGGATAAATTTATTCAAGTCAGTTTTAACCAATCACAACTTTCATTTTTTTTTACCAAAATTGTTTCTCAAATGATTTTTATTTCCATTTTGGTTTCTCTTTTGGAAGTGACTTTGGAAGATGCATGCATGAAATGTATTAAATATTCATATAATCAGCATAGCGTGACATTTGATAAACATTATAGGTAAACTCTATGAGTAAACTTTAGCAGTAAACTTCATGAGTAAACTTTATAATTAAACTTTATTAGTAAACTTTATGAGTAAACCTTAAACAATAATATTTAAAAAATTATTGTAGTATCTTAATATATAAATGTATTGTGAAAAATTACATTTTGACCATTTGTTTTTAAAAGAATATGTCATGTCCTTTTTGCTTTGTAAAATACAAGAAATAAACAATAAAATAATCAAAAAACACGTTGTTGTGGACAATAAATTTCTGAAATAGATTATCAAATGATTTGTACAGTTTGTGGAATAATACATTATGAATTTTTTAAAAATAATTACATAGATTTTTATGAAAATATGTATAAAGTTAGAAAAAAAATCAGTTTATATATGAAAATACCATATTCGTAATGTATTAACAGATACAGCACTCAAAAACACATTAGGAATATCAAGAGATATTATAAACCGTGTTTGCAAGAAATTTGATCTTATAAGCACAGTTTTGCATATAGTTAACAAAGGTAGAAAAAGGATAATGTCAATAAAATTTATAATACACAAGCTCTTTGAAAAATGGAATTTGAATTTGTATGTTCCAGTTACTAAATCCAAAAAGACTTTGAATGATAATCATGAAAAATATTGGAATCAGATTTGTTTGTTGATTGAACTATAAATATATATTTATATTTTTTTATTATTTTTTTCTGGTATAGAAACACAATTATCATTAATAATATAATCAAATACAACAGATATATTAAAAAATAATATTTCATCAAATACACCAGAGCATAATGAATCTCTTAGTTCAATTAAGATCCTTTCCATTATAATATTGTATATATTATTTTAATGAATATATTTAATCAATATATCGAGCTCTTCATTTGGCACATCGCTGTTTATTAGTTTGACTTTAAAATGGCCATTTTGTAATGCTAAATTCATATTTAACGTTTGTATACATGTACTCTGATCTGATACGAAAAAAATCGTTAAATGCAAATTGAAACCCATAATGAATTTGAATGTTTAGTTTATATAAAATTTGAATTTGTTTGATTATTGATCCACTAGGAATTATAATTCGTTTAGATCCGTTTATGATAAACGTTTTCTCTGATAAATTGGTGATAAGATAACCATGTTAATAATGTGATGTTTTTAAAATATCAAATTCATTCATGTTGATTGGCATATGCATTTTTTGAGGATGGTAAAATTCGTAGTGAGATCTTTCGGTGTCGAAGAGTGTGTTTTTTGGCAAGCATTTCCGTGACAAACACTCTTCAGACGAATTTTACCATCCTCAAAAAATGCAACAGCAAGTTTGACTGCCTCATCTATGAGATGTTCTTCATTAACGAACTGAGACCAAGTCTCAATGTACAATGTGACTCAATTCGTGTGAAAGTATTTAAATAGTTTTCTTTTTATCTTATTCTTGTGTGTTCTTATTGTTTTAATACCCCGCTTTTTAACATTTTCATGCTTTTTGCATTTGTCACTTCTTTGTTCTACTATATAATTAGTACTTATGTAAATTTTTATCTTCACTTCGCTTGATAATGACCGTTGAACGGTCCAAACGTCGCTTTCTTATCCCGATAGTTTTTACTTCAAAATATTTTTAAAAATCTCTACTTATATTGATAATAGATGATTATATTTATCCCTTGAAATGACAAATTTGCATTATTAAATTCATTGTCATAAAGAATATCTGGAATATAAATTTCAATACAACATGTATATTTTTGTGAAAAGTTATCTGTGATAAGTTTAAAGAGATTCCAATCCCGTCTACCATAATACAAATTTGAACCATCTGTCTTTTTGAGGACATCAATTGCAAAAGCATTTTTACGAACATTCTGTGGCATTTGGTTAAAATATGTTTTAAGACTGTCTACTTCAATACCAAAATCATCGCTAAGCTCACCGATGATATCAGTTGCATATTTGAAAACATTTTTACGATTTTCATGTGAGGTAATATGACTCTCGCCTATTTTTTGGTCTGTATATTGTCTGTTTTGAAGAGCTATTGAAGCTACTCCTTCATTGACTTGTTTTAAAGTTACAGCATCTTTTACATCTTTGATTTGATTATTGTTAAGATTAAAATCATTTCATTAAGTAAAGGACTGTTTGAGATGACATTGACTGACGTTTAGACAACCTGAGTGGAATTCATCTTCAGAGTCAAGTGATTTGTGTAACGTCAGTAGATTCTATTGATTATTGGTCAAATTATTCGTGATGTTTTTGGTGGAATGTCAGTTGAGCCTAGATGTAATTGGCTGGGACGAATAGGTTCTTGTAACCCAGATATTTTTTTGTTAGCCATATCAATTGGATTTTTTACATCGATTTTTATATTATCATCATCAAATTTCATGTACCATTGAGTGAAATATTGATATGGAATAGGGTCAGTTTTACCATCTCTAGGGTTTGCTATATCCTCAATATGATTGAAATTTATTTTTAAGGGTCCTTTCATACCACCGTTTGATGATTCGCGTTTAAATAATCAGTGAGATCCAAAGTAGAGCTTGAAGAATCACCTCCATTTGCTTTAATGTGATCGTATATCTGTTTTTTTTTTTTTTGTTACAACATCACTATCATATGTGCCAGGTTTAAAATTAGTTAATGTTTTATTTTCCATATCATAATTACCATCTGGGGTCAGCTTAAAACCAATTCCTGGAATGCCCTCAATTATTTTTGTAGTTGAAGATTCTAATAAACCGTTTGAATAACTCATTTATATATAATTAGTTAGATTTTTTCATTGACGTTTTTTGTTGTAAATTTTCGTGGCTTATCAATATAAGCAAACGAATAACGTTCTTTTGTTGCTTTTTCATATTGATCCTTTGAAATATTATTTTTGCGGCAAAGAAGTCATTTTTCGTTGTTGCTTGGGAATTCATAAATGCAAAAATGTGAGCAGTTTAATCTGATATCTTTTGGAGTTTTATAATATGATTGACTCAAATAAATAACACTGCAATTTTTATATCTTCCACTTATGAAGTAATCAATCAATGGCTTTTGGTTTTTCTCACAAACAAAACCGTCAAATATAACAAGCTTTTGATTATCATCTGTTAATTCAGATACTGGTATAATTTGGTCATTACTTGCTTCAATTATATCATAACCAACGTCATTGCTTATTGGTTCAAATATGTTCAATAAATTTTGATATTTTGACTGTTCTACGTTTTTAGCATAAAAATAGATTTTGTCATAATAAAGAAAATTGTAAATCATACGGATTAATGTGTGTGTTTTACCCGAACAGCTTGGGCCACAAATAAGCATTCTAAAGCAGTTATTTGGCATAAAATCATTAACTGTTTATAATTTCCAACATTATTATCAGTAGAATCGTTAAATTTGGTATTCTCACTTATATCATATGGGTATATTACATAATGTACAACATAGTGTTGAACACAGTGTTAATAGTAATATTTTATATACGATTTTCCATTTTTATGTAACCAAATAATATAACAAATGAGTTTATGTAAGTGGAAAGAACTTGCAAAAAGCAAATCTGAATTAGGAGATAAAATTAATACCGTACGAAATGCTATTGTACAGCATGATTTGGGTCAAAAAACAAGTCAAGCATCTTTTTCAAAGGTGTTTCAACCAATAACAACCAAACTGGATGATGTAATAACCAGTAATTTAAAATTGCCTTCAATAAAAAGACGAGCATTAAAAAAGGTGAAGTGCCAAATTATGGCATTGATATTGAAGATGAAGTTCCAGATATGAGTCTTGGTGATTTATTTGAAGAACCAGCATTACCACAGCAAGAAAAACAACTTGTTCCTAAGCCTCCAACTTATGAAGAATCATTAAAAGATGTATTGGAAGGTAAAAAACAAATTAGTATTGATCCTCAATAGTTTCCTGAAACACAAGATCTTCATCCTGAATATGAAGAAGAAGATGAAGTTGATTATGGATTAGACGATGAAGATATTGATAATGAGATATTGAATGATCTTGGTATTCAAAATTATGATTCTGTTGAAAAGGTACTAAATCGACAAGAAATGACTCAACAAAAAAAGAAAAAATATCTCAATAAGATTATTAATGATACTAAATCAATAAGAAATCAATGAAAAGGTTATAAGGCTGATATAACTAAAAAAATTAAAAGTGGTTCCATTTCTGCAGCTGTGAGACAAATGGAAAATAAGAGAATAGAAAATGCAAGAGTTACATTGAATGCATACATCAATAATTATGAGAATAAACTCAAAACAAGTAAAGGTTTGGGATTTTCGAAAAATGCAGAGAGGTGGAAATGTATTTTTCAATGATCCAAATCAGCTTATCAAAAAATTGGAATTGATTGTTGGTGAAATTTTAGCTGGAAATAACAATATCAATATGAGAAATATGGGTGTTAATATATTAGATACTCTGTTAAAAACATCAACGATTAATGAATCACAAAAAACTCTACAAAAGGTATTTTCAAAAATAATGTGATATATATATGGATAGAGAAATTGAATTATCAAGCTATTCTGTTAAAGAAATACCTTTTAATAAACCTGAAAATTTTCTTACAAAATTTACGAGACCAATAAAATTACCAAGTAATAATGAATATCAGCTTGGGTTGAATAAGATCATTAACATGAGTTTCACTTGGTTTAACGTCAATCCATCATACAAAAATCAAACAATAGCATATGGCATTGATAATGGAGCAAACTTTCAAGATCTAACTTTTCCAGCTGGGGTATGGAATTACAATGATTTTGATAGTTATCGCAAACAAATAATAAAGAAAGACGGCATATCATTGAAATTTAATGCAACAACACTCAGAGTCACAATTGCTTTACTGACACAAGTAAGACTTGATTTAACAAAATCGGGTTTTAATGATCTCATAGGTTTTAACAAAAAAAAAATTAACAAGTGGTACACATCTAGGTACTAAAGTACCTAATTTATCTCAAGATACTGACGTATTAAATATCCAATGAGATTTGATTAACAATAGTTTAGTTGATGGTCAAGATACAGATATAATTTATAGTTTCAGTAAAACCATTTTACAACCATCGTATTCATTTACACTAGAACCACGAAGAATGACCTTTAATCCAATTAACAAGAAGTACAATATTTTCATCAATTAGAATGTGGGTAACAGATGGAAAAATAAGATTACTTGATTTAAATGGAGCCGATGTATCATATTGATCATAAGAAAATAATGAAACCATACGAATTTAAAAGATTTTACCATCCAAGAGTTGGTAAATTTGTATATAAGCACAAAGGATCTGGTATAATTATTGATAACATTTTTAAACCTATGAAAGCTATTGCATCTTCAGTTTTCAAAAAAGTAGCTAAGCCTATGGCAAAAAAAGCAATTGAATCAGGAGTATCACACGCTGGTGATAAAATTGGTAAAAATGTTGCAGAAAAATCTGGTGATTTGATGATGAAGCAGCTTTCTAAAACGCAACAAGGGTCAATAAAACAACAAAAAAGTTATAGGCAAATTCAACCTATGCCACAACAAGAAGACACTTGTATGATTTTAAATCGTTTGATATCAGGCAGTGGATTTAAAAGAAAACGTTAAATTATGTAATGTAATAATATAAAATGGTTTTTAGAACAAGTGAATATTTACAAAAAAATGAATATGTACGTTTTCAATTAGATGATGTCATTAGAGTTCCTGCCAATAATCAACATCAAGAAAAAAGTGGATACAAATTTACAATAAATGACATATCATCATTTTTTGATTGGTATAATGGATACTTTGAAGTAAGTTTTCACCTACGAAAAATAGCAGATGGGGCTGGTTATAGAGCAGCTGATAGAATAACTATTATTAATGGTGCTCACAGTTTAATTAAACATGTTATGATTAAATCTGCAGGTAAAATTGTTTATGATACTGATAATGTTCATAATCTTTTAGAATATTCTGATGATTACTCACGAAGTGTAGGTAAAAAATAGTTTATGGTATTTGGGTACAAATAATACAACAGCAAATAAAAATATTGGTTTTGAGTCTAGAAGATTGCTTTCTCAAGCTGTTAATGATGATGGAACGGGAGGATCAACATATCAATGTTATTATTCTTTTGAATCGTTACAGCTTTTTTGAAGAATTAGAAAGTAAAATGCTAGTTCCAATGCAAATACAATTTAATATCACTGTAAATGAAGACAACGAATAAGGGTAATGGAACTCACGCAGGAAGAATTGTTTTAGACAAATTTGAATTATGGTTGCCAAAATTAATTCCAAAAGATAGTGTTTATTCCAATTTTGTTAGCTTATTAATGAAAAAATCAAAGTGGAAATATTTGAGAGAATTATATGAAGTAAGTCAATCAACAAAAACGCCTGGTTATTTTCAAATATCACCTAGTATTGATAATGTAAAATACATCTTTGTATATCTTAAAAAACGTTATCATAATGCTAATGGATCGTGACATGAAGAAACCACTGCATATAAAATGGATACTTTTTCATTAGATGGTGGGGCTTCTCTTACTAGTTGTAGACTTGAATATGGAAATCTTGTTTTTTTCCCTGAATTGGAGTATGATAGTGACTCAAAAGTACGAATATTTAATGATTTGATGGCATATAAGCAATGAGGAAAAATGATTATAATTGTGGTACTCAGCTAAATCTAAGCAATTATGACAGATTGTTTCCGCTCATATATTTCGATCTGTCTTTTCAAACACGAGATCCAAAACAATTAACATTTAGATATAGATTGTCAGCAAATGCAAATCAAAATTTTAGTGTTCATGCTGTTGTTTTATGAAGAACAAATTGCTATTGATAAAATTGGAAATGAACTTGTTATAGTTTAAATTATGTTTTTATATAACATAGAATATATACAAGAAATGACTCAACTTTACGAAATAAATGTAAAATTGTCACCGAATCAAAAAAAAAGAATTTAGCCATCCCGGTCAGCAATAGAAATAAGCTTATTTCTGTTATCAAGGAGTGACATACCTTCGTTGGCAATCTTAGTGATCGCGTCATCCGCCCCAGCCCTCGCTAAAATCTGATTGAACTTATCCTTGACGTCAGTGTTAAACTTGAACTGTTTCTTATTACTCTTATATTTGAACTCGGGCTCTTCTTCTGCAGACTTGCGTTTTAGAGAGTCGAGCTGTTCCTTGACAACCTTGACCTCCTCCTTCTTCGCCTCCAGTGCCTTTAAGATTTCCTTCGCCCAAGTTGGGGGCTCAGGGCTGCGAGAAGCGGAACGACTTCTACGGTGCGAACGCTCGCGGGTACTCCTTTGCAAAGGCGAAGAACTACGGCCAAAACCGCTTGAAACTGCAATATGTGAACGAGAACTACGACGGCCTGAACTGTGATGTTCTTTTCTTCTGGACGGCCGGGCAACAGGGTCTTCAATGTCCGCGTTGACTCTCGAAATAGGGCGACCACGACGGCCCCGCGCCATGTGAACGAGATAGGAAAAACGAGCTAAGAATTTAACTGTCCGCTTGTAAAAATCCACAATGAAACTTGTTTACTGTTCAGCGACTATATACTTGCTACTTTGCATATCACACTTTCTTGTCATAATCTCATGCCGGCACTTGAAACACACTGCCGACAAACGCACCTGTGCTTGGGAATTCAAGAAACCATTTATCTTTTGTTTCATTACGCTTTGCTGCATTCAGGCAAAGATAAATGAACAATTAATTAAAAAATACAAAAATAATCTAGTTACAAAAAAAAGACAAACTGATAAATGAAATAAAAATACAATGAACTGAAAAAAATTTTAAACTCTGAAAAACAAAAGTTAAAAGTAAAAAACAAAAATGATTTGAAAAATAGAATTATTCATGGATTGGTACAAATGATTTTATCAAATCTAATATTAATAACAAAAGTAATATTAACGAAAATTATAATAAATTTTCAAAACAAGATCTCAAAAATATAATAAATACACTTCAAACAAAACTAAATGCAACAAATCAAAAATCTACTCGTTCAATACCTACACCTCGTCGTAGTGTGAAAGAAATGATTAAAGATTATGAAGAAAACATTATTGAACCTCCTCTAGAATCCAGAGATGATTGTAAACCAATTCCTTTACCTCATAGTGAAAAAACAAAATTATTAAAACCAATTCCTTCTCCAAGAACTAAAAAACAGATTAAAAAAGCAATTCCTTTACCAAGAACTATAATAAAAGAAACAAACAAAGCTTTAAAAGGCTTTACAACATCGTATGAAATAAGCATTAAAAACAACAAAGACCCTTTAATTCAACTACAAGACACAAGAAGAGCAATTGGAATTCATATTGAAAAAGTTTTAAATGAAATGAAAGGACTAAAATTCATTGAAACATTGAAGATCACATTCGAAACACAAACAGTTCGTGAAGAAAAAACAATAAAGTCAGCTTATTTTAACAGCATAGCACAAACAATAATTAATAAAACACAAATTGAACTAGCTTTAAAATTATCAAAACAATAGATATTAAATAAAAGAGCTCAATGGATTTCAGAAGGAAGCGGCTGGACAATAAAATCAGTTGAAAATCATTACCTCAATATTGTTAAGTATGAACCTATGAAAGGAAATAGCTATATTGAACTACCGAATGAATTATGTAATAGTGCAAAAGGATTGATAAACATGAAAAACAATGATAATAAATGCTTCAGTTGGTGTCATATTCGTCATTTTAATCCACAAAACAAAGATCCACAACGAATTAAAAAATCAGATAAAGCATTTGTTCATAATAGATATTATCAAGTCATTGAATTTCCAATAACTATTAAACAAATAAGCAAAATTGAAAAACAAAACAGCATTAACATCTATGTATTTAGTTATGAAGAAAAACAGAAATATCCCATCTATGTATCAAAAGAAAAGTATGAAGATTGTATGAATTTGTTGTTAATTACAGAAAATGAAAACAAACATTATGTGATTATAAAAGACTTCAACAAAATTTATGTTTAATCAAACGAAACATAAAGAACGAAAACACTTTTGCATGTACTGCTTGCAATGCTTCAGCTCTGACCAAGTTTTAACTAATCACAAAAAAATATGTATTCAAATAAATGGCGAACAAGCTATCAAAATGCCTGAAAAAGGTTCAAAAGTAAAGTTCACTAATTTTCATAAGCAACTACCTTTTCCGTTTGTGATATATGCTGATTTTGAAGCTCTTACAGAAAAAGTTCATGGTTGTAAGCCAAACAATGATAATTCATATACTGAAGCTTATCAAAAACACACAGACTGTGGTTACGGTTATAAGGTCGTATGTTGTTATGATGATAAATACAGCAAACCAGTTCAGATTTATAGAGGTGAAAATGCTGTATACAAATTTATGGAAAAAATGCTTGAAGAAGTTAAATATTGTAAAAATGTTATTAAATACAAATTCAACAAACCATTAAAAATGACAAAAGAGGATCGAAAAAAATTTATAAAAGCAGATGAATGTCACATTTGTAACAAGAAATACATGAATAAAGATATTATAGTAAGAGACCATTGTCACATTACTGGCAAATATAGAGGCTCTGCTCATCAAGACTGTAATCTAAATTATAGATTGACTGACAAAATACCAGTTATATTTCATAATCTTAGAGGCTATGATAGTCATTTCATTATGCAAAATATTGGTCAAAGCTAAAAATCACACCTACAAAAATAAAAATGGAGAAAAATGTCAAATGAATATTAATGTGTTTCATTTTAACATGGCGGCGGCAGTTTGGCAAGGAAAATGCGTTCTTCTCATTATATCAATGGACGTTCTGTACCTAAGAACAAGATTTCTCGGGGATTGGTATCAAAACTTGAGTCCAGGCTCACTATTCAAATTATTTTTCCAATGCTGTTTGTCTAGACCAATGGCTCGACTAAAGCACAGCCAAGAGCTAAACGCTTTCTCCCAGGCCGAATCAAATATACAGAAAGTGGAGACAGTACCTTCCAGATCGAACGACATTTACTGATATGTGGGGATATATCGCCAAACCCTGGCCCTGGAAAGAAGAGCGGCAAGCCGAAATATCCTTGCAATGAATGCAAGAAACAAGTAAGATCAAATCAGGACGCCATATTGTGTTCCTCATGTAGCACGTTGACACATGCAAAATGTCTGAATTTGACGAAAGCTGCCTTCCAGTATTATTTGCGACCACGTATCGAATGGAATTGTTTGCACTGCTCTATGCCTGCATTTAGCGATTCATTCTTCGAATTATCTGATGAAGTGTCTGTTGATTGTGAAGGTTTTAACGAGGGCCTAAATTCATCTGTCCTAATGTCGAACGCTGAACAGGAGCTGGAAAGTTTACGCAAGGAGTATCGGAAAAGTGTATCATGGCCATCATTAATATAAATAGTCTACAAAATAAATTTGTGGAGGTGAAGGAATGGCTAGAGGGGAATGTTGTTGACATTCTGACGATTCAAGAAAGAAAGATGGATCAAACTTTTCCGAATTCCCGATTTCACGTTAGCGGTTACAATCTCTTCAGAAGGGACAGGGTAAAAGGTGGTGGACGAATTATTGTGTATGTTCGCGATAACATTGCTGCTACATGCAGTAAAAAAACTGGAACACTGATTGAGTCCATTTCGCTGGATGTTCGTATTAACAACAGGCGCTTTGGGATTGTTTGTACCTACAAAGCACCACTGGTTAAAACGTGGTATTCACTAGAGAGCTGACAGCACTGTTGGATCAAGCTATGGCATCTTGTGACACAGTGATTTGCTCCGGAGACTTAAATTGTGATATACTTCATCCCGAAAATGCCAAAAAGGAGGGCAGATGCCTGAAAGATATCTGTGACATGTATGACCTTGACTCAGTGATTAATGAACCTACCAGAATCTCAGCAACAAAAGCGTCGTGCCTTGATGTAATACTGACAAACGCTCCGGCGTTTGTTGAGAAAGCAGGCGTTATTGAGACTGGCTTAAGCGACCATTCGCTAGTCTACGCTATCTTAAACTCGAATATGTTTGAAGATCCTGCATCCCAAGACCGTTGTAAAACGATCATTCAAGCATTTCGATCAACAGCAGTTTCTAGATGATTTGAGCAGGGCTCCATTTTCTATCTCTTATATTTTCGATGAGGTGGACGATATATATTGGTGCTGGGAAAAGCTATTTTGCGATGTAGTTAACGATCTTGCGCCGGTTACCTCTTTTAAGAAACGAAAAACACTGGGATCACAATTTATAACTGCGGAGATCAGAAAACTGATGAAACGTAGAGACCCATTAAAACGAAATTATAATAAAAAGAGACGTCCTGAGGACTGGAAAAATTACCGCTTGATACACAACAAGGTCGTGAGTATGAGGAGAAAGGCTGTTAAAAATTATTTCGCTAGATTGTGTGAGGAAAAGTGCGGAGATCAGAGAAAGTTTTGAACTACGATAAGGCCGTTCATTAATTCGCGTAAACAAACCGAGTCCAGGCGAATTATTTTGAAAGATAATGGAAAGATCATTAAAGACCAATCTGAAGTGGCGGAAACTTTTAACACCTTTTTCACGGGAGATTGTGGAAATAATAATGTACAACGCAGTAATGCTGTAAATCGAGAGATCACGGCACATAATTCGAGTCAATCAAATGGAACAGATAATTCCCTGCTATCGCTGCAGAAAACCAAGTCAATTGAGGTTCTTGAGGTAATGAAAAAATTAAGCCCAAATAAGGCCACGTGATGCGATCTAATTCCGCAAAAAGCTATTCAACAATCCGCCGACATCCTGTGCCATCCTTTCAGTATCCTATTTAACTATGTGCTGGATCATGCCAAAGTTCCACAACAGTGGAAACTTGCGGAAATCACTCCGGTGTACAAAAAGGATTGTAAGTTAACAAAGTCAAATTATCGGCAATTATCCATCTTGCCGTCGTTGTCGAAAGTATTCGAAAGGCTGGTTCACAACAGGGCTAGTATTCATTTTGAGAAAACAATTCACGAGTTTTTTTTTGCATATAGAAATTTTCATGGATGTGACACTGTCCTTGTTGTGAATCGTTGTGTGCCTACAATATTGTATGTTTTCTTTTCTTGCGGAACTTCTTCATTTGGCGACGAGGATAAAAGTCGAACACAAGCCAATTTGGTCAGGAATTTTGAGCTATGGCCGTCTGTTTAAGTGAACTAACTGG
>NW_027180026.1:37500-47089 GCF_036669925.1 Montipora capricornis | reverse complement strand
TGCTAGCCACTTTCTTTGCACCCTGAAGACCATTAATATTGGCTTGCTTCCTTACATTAAGGCTATCAATGGGAACTCCAAGAAGGAAAACAATGTTATCAATATCTGGTTTTAAAGAAACATTAAAAGCATATTTGTACACCGATATTTATGATAAAACCGATTTACTGATCATTTCTTTTATAGATAGGTTTTTTTTCCTATGAGAAAGCAGGACATTACCAAAATCTTTTAGAATCAAGCCCGAGATTACATGTATACACTTACGTCTGTTCCTTGATAAGATCGTCCCAAAAAAATTTACCTCTTAAGAGTATTTAAAACTGCAGGTATGAGCAGATACAGAAAACTGTGTTACAAAACATATGTTCGCCAACGGTAGGTAAAAGGAGTTTTAAACGGCTAAGAAATGCGAATAAAACACCACACACTAACTGAGACATTCAGACTGAAGTTAGTCCAAATACATATAATTTAGTGCTGCTATGTAACCTTACGGATAAAGCACAATAAAGTAACAACGTTTCGATGGCATTGTAAAGTGAAGATAAGATGATAAAGCAGGTAAGATAGGTACTCTGACAAATTGTCAAATAGGTCAATGAAAAAGAAGAAACGAGTCATTAAGTAGTTTGACGTAGTCCCTTTAATCTAAATACAGACTTTACAAGCCGTATTTCCCCTCTTGAGATTGCCGTTGTCTCACTTTCTTGGTATACTCGTTCAGGCTCTTTTTCGTAAATAATAGAAATGATGTCCTCATCCGGTTCAAAGCCTTGCACCTCAGCGAAGTACCATCCTGGTTTAAAAAATAACAAATGAGCAATTCTTAAAATATGGTCATTATTACCAATAAAATTATTATTTGAAAACAGCTTTTAAAATTGATTTAAAATTTATCAAAATCGTACAACATATTATGTCTCTGTTAATAAAACATGTAGACAATTAGAAAACATCGAACAAGTAATCGCTGAAAAGAAATAACAGACCCACAACATGAACACAGCGTAGAAAGAAAATGACATATGGTGAATGGTTTTGCAACTTTGTTTCCAAGATCATTAGTGAAAACAACAATATCGCACTTTTATTGTTGCTGCAGTGTAATTAATAAATGATAAGTGAGTTGAGCATCATAAAGAGATTTTATACATCTAAAACATATAAAGAAGTACTCAATGAGGCCAGGGAATATGTATGAAGTGCATAGAAATGGTGTCAGCCAGTATCGTGTATAACGTTAAGGTTTAAGGCTGGAAAAAGTAAAAAACCAAGATAAACCAACCACCTGGTTTCCAGCCAGTTTTTTGGACACATTCCTTACTGCAAAGAACTTGAATCCTGGCTCCAATCTCTGTGACTTCGTCATAAAGATCATTATCACAACTGACTTTCAGGACTTTTAACTTTCCTTCACCGATGCTCTCCTTCACGTTCAATTTATACCGCTCTCCCTTTTCACTGCTGTACTCTATGGTAATCTCGTCGGACGATGGGTTGTAAGTCCGTACAACTGCGGTGTACCAGCCTGGCTCCCATCCTGACAGGGCATCCTCCTTACCCCAACGTACAGCTACTCTTGTTCCAGGTGTTCTTATTGCCTCCGCATTATTGGGGTCTGCCTTTTTGTTGTTTACCTCCGTTTTTGCTGTAATGAGGCGTTGAATTTCGTCAAAGATGGTATTCAGATTCAGAAGAGATATCCCCGTTGGAACAGGCGTTACGCTTGTGATATCGTTTTCTTGGTTGAAGACGGATGCACGTTCTCGAGGTCGCGTCTTACTTAGCGAAGGCGTTGTTTCTCTTTGAAATGATCGCTGGCGATAACCACTCTGTCAACGACTCCATGAGCTTTAATCTCTTCTCCGACTATGATCTTGGAAACCTTTATCAAATCTTCTAGGGCTTCAAGTTCTCTTTCAAATAAGAGATGTGTGGTGTCTGTTCGAACTGCAAGGACCCGCAACACAAGCTGATCTTTACTTCCTTCAGTTGGTATATTATGGAAGTGAAGAATTTCCTTCAGACGACCAACCGGAAGCTTTTGGATTTCCTTTGCAGTAGTTGGAATGGTTGATATGTCCCCAGAATACTTCTCCACTACAGGTGAAGGGCTTGAGAGATCAACTGAGGCCAGCCGTTTGACAAGAAGGTGCTTGGCACCACTGCTTTGAATCCCTTTCTCTTGACATCTTGCTTCAAGGGTTTCTCTTTTTTCTTGTACAGGTATGTTGCCTCCAAAGCTGCTGTTCCACGCTCTCAAGGAAGTCCCTCTCCATGGCGTCGGCCTTTTTCTTAAGAAACTTCTCAACATCCTCAACGGGGCACCGACATAGAATGCTGATACTTTGCATGGCATACGTGGGAAGGTTTGGCAACGAAAGGAAGACTAGTTTTAAAATCCTTGATGGTAGAAATAATTCAGGAATTTTGTTCCACGGACCGTCTGAAAGGTCTCGCCGTTGTTCGTAGGGAAGATAGTGCATTTTTCCACCACTCAAGTACCATCTGACATAATCAGGGACAGGCTGGAGAGTTGGAGTAGGGAATAACGACGAGTCATCAAAAATAGTCGTAGTGTATTTATCCCGCCAGGCCGTTTTGATGTCCGACCCACTGTCGTTGGTCAACAACTGGTAATCCTCTGCGTATTCAGCCTCGAATGCATCGTCTACTCCCCAAACATTACTTAATTCAGCGCTGAGGGCATTTCGTCTTGTCTTGTACACTAGTGGACACTCCAGCTTTCTTTTTTCAGTGAGCGCCAAGAAATTGTGGATTTCCTCTTCGTCGTCGAATACGAAGTTTTCTCTTCCGATTAGCCCTCTCACGCACAGGATAGGCTCGCCCCCAAATTTCGCGTGACGGAAAACCTCGCGGACTTGTTCTGCCATCTCTTCCATTGCCTGCTTGTGTTCTGCCGTGTTTGGTTCTTCCGTTACCCTCGCAAACGGCCCATGTTTTGCGAGTTCTCTCTCTTCGGATGCGTGCACGCGTTCAACAGGGTTTCGTTTGCTATGGTATTCTGCAAATGATACCTGTGTCACCTTTTTTAGTCCGAGGTACCTTTGAAGGCGCACAAGGAGCATCTGTACTAGTGGACTTCGGGGCATGTCGACACCATTATCAACCACAAAAACGAAATTCTGCTTGAGTTTTCCCGTGTTTGGATCACGAAAATACGAATCCAGGTGTGGTAGTGTCATTAGGAACAGGAGCTCGTTGATCGCACGGAAGACCGTCTCATTTTCGTAATGTGATAATCGGAGAACAGTCACAGCCTTACCAGTTCTCTTTTGATGAATTATAGTTTCACGTTTCTCTGGCGACGACCCCAACAATAAATCTGATGTATTTGGATACAGCTGATGACTCAATCGAGACCCACGATTGGTTTCCACGGTCTTGAGAAAAAGGTGACTCGTGGGAGTAATTGCGTGTCGTCTTGACTGGTCATAGGTGTGATCCTCGTACTCGCATGGGTCTCCACGTTTTCAAGATTGTGCCAGTCAAGTCGGGCGCACCTACTTGCTTTGCATCGTAGGAGTCGCACAACTACAACCAGAAGGGTTTTGCGCGGCTTCGTCAAGAATGGCATTGACATTTGCCGAGCTCCAGTGAACATCAATGACTAAGTCCCTTATTGGAGCTGTGTCAGGTGCCTTGTGAAGCGATACGCATGCATTTATTACTTTACCTTCGTGGTCCCGTTTCGACGCTTGCGTTCCCTTCCTGAAGTTCTGGGTATAATTGTAGCACGTTGACAGACTAATAGAAAACTTCTCAGGTGCCAAGGAAAGTAAAGCCAGGCGTGCGTCCGTCATGTTTGTCACATTATCGGCTGCTCGGTAGAGTATGTTGTTCGTTAGCTTTGGATGCGATTCCAAGCCACCGCCACCCCTTTTATCATGTCCCCCTTACCGAATTCGTATAGCAGGATAGCAGCAATGTCTGGGAATTCTTCAATTTTTAGCTTTCTTCCTGAGATGTTCAGAGACTTAAATCGGTGCCTAAGATCACGTTCCTTGATTAAATCCTTTTGCCGTCTTATCAAGCCACGTTTTTCGTTCGGTGAAAGATGAGATAGATTCTTCTGTGCCGTCAACTCCTGCACTATTTCTTCAAATCTATTAAGCTTTCCCGAGACAGTTGATGCACAGTTTTGAAGGGACCCCCTGTTTGTTGGATATTCCTTGCAATTTTGCCATGAAACGGACGCTAGTTATCTGTGTGAGAAGGTACTTAACAGTATCTCTGTCTCTTTTCGTATCTAGATATGCTAAGGCCTTCTTGTAACAATCTCCTATCTTTCCCTCTATGTGGGAGTTTAATCGCGCCCTGAAATCGAATGAGTCGAAATGTTCTTAAGGTTGCTTACTACTTCAATCAATGGCGAAGAGCGATTTTCGATAAGAAAAGCTTTTCCGTGGATATAGACTTGTAACAGGTTCAAATGCTTTGAAAGAGTCTCGTAAATCGCCATGGAATTCTTCCGTTTTATGGCCTCATCACACGACCCCCCAGGTGCTGTTTCCTTGAAGGCGTTGAAAAAGGTTCGTGCCGCCTCTTGCGTTGAAATTATTGGAAACTTGTACATCTGCTCTCCTACGGCCTCAACCCCAACCAAGCCAGACTTCTCTTTCCAACACTTTTTTCCCTCGATTTTTGCTTTGATTGCTTCCAGATTTTGTTCCAAAGTGCCACTTACTGTGCTCCTGTTAGTTCCCAGTAAGCCTCCTCCCTCTGTATCAATTACGTCAGTTGTTCGGCTTTGTAACCGAGCTCTATTTTTAGACTCATTGCGTCCGCGTTCAACATACCAATCATGTCCAGTATGTAAAGGTAGAGTGCTTGACACTTGTTCGTGCTCATCATTTCCTTCTTTTGTTGGAAGGTATGCACGCAATCTATCCTCGCCACTTTTGACTACTTTACTTTTGCCGAAAAACTTCTTTCGTCTTCCATCGTTCTCCTCATTTTCTCTTCCCTTTCTTTTCTCTCAGGTTTCAGGTTTCAGGTTTTATTATGTATTTTGCATAAAATATCACAAAACTATGCAATGCTCGCAGTTAGCAATAGCTAGTCGAGGCGAGCATTGCTTACAATAAATATTCCAGATAAAATGGTTACAAATACATAACTACACATTCACATGAAAATAAATAAATAAATAAATAAAATAAAATAAATTAGTTTTAGAATACAGTTAGTGCAGTGGAGAACAGCTTAAAACTTGTACAGGTTAACATAAATAAACATGAACAGAGTAGCCTACATTGAATATATAAATTTTTAACTACCTGACATACTAAACTTAGGAGTCAATATTTGCCAATATTATCGAGCCATCAATGTAATTATCATATTTTAGCAGTCTTTGTAAGAGAATATCATCAACATTATTTTTGAAGTTAGATTTTGACATCTTGCGGACTTCACAAGATATGCTATTCCAAATTTTAACGCCAATTCTTGAGAAAGATCTTTTTTGAATATCTATTCTCGAACGTTTAAGAAAATAATCTCCTCTTTGCGATGATCTCGTCTCGTAAGGATGAATATCAGCTTGATGGGTGAATAGGTTAAATATATTAGGAGGTGTCAAGTTGTTAGACACATCATGCATAATCACAGCCACAGATTTAAAATAGAGCATATCTAAAGGAAGAAGACGAGAAGAAATGAAGAAAGGTATTGCATGAGATTTGTAATCAGCAAAATACATTAGGCGAAGAGCTCGTTTTTGAAGGGTCAAAAAGTTTAGTTCTATGAACTTTTGCAGTATTACACCACGCTACTATACCATACAGTATGGTTGAATGAGTGACCTGTAGATATGGTGTAAAGTACTCAGTGGTACAAAATGCCTTATCCTAGAGATGATACCAATTGATTTACTTATTTTTGATGCAACATGAGCAATGTGGTACCTCCATGAAAGATTTTTATCGTTTATCACGTCTAAGTAGTTTATGACCTTCTTACGCACCGAAGAGATATAGCTATTAGTGTGGTGTTCAAACACCTTTTAGTTTACTTGATAGTTCAAGATCTTTTGTCTTGGGCGAAATATAACAAAGTTAGATTTTTTTATATTCAATGATAACTTATTAGCAACTAACCAGTCATAGATCTTACTAAGTTCTGTATTAACCTTAATCTCTAGCTCCCTAAGGTTTTTATCAGCATACAAGAGGTTAGTATCGTCTGCAAATAAATAAAATTTAAGCTGATCAGAACTGTTAGATATATCATTTATGTAGACGAGGAAAAGCAACGGTCCTAGCACCGATCCCTGCGGGACTCCTGATAATATTACTTCCTTTTTTGATATGTTTTTGGCTCCAATTTGAGTTGTTTGTTGCCGCCCAAGCAGGTAAGAGGCAAACCAATTATTTGTTACCCCGCGTACACCGTAGTGGTCCAATTTTTGCAATAATATTAAATGATCTACCGTGTCAAAAGCTTTCTTTAAATCAATAAATATGCCGCATGAATACATCTTATTGTCCATGAGTCAATTTGATTAATTATATCTAGGATAGCATGCTCAGTGGAACGCTTTTCACGGAAACCATATTGTGTATCATTGAATATATTCTTTTTCTCGAGGAATGATTTAAGGCGATAATACATAATTTTTTCAAAGATACGGTTGAATACAGAGAGAAGTGATATAGGCCTATAATTAGAAGGATCAGATGGATCATCGTTTTTGTAAATCGGAATTACTTTAGCAAGCTTCAACTTATTTGGATAAATTCCGTATTCGAGTGATTTATTCAGTAGTACAGACAAAGGTTGGCTAATAATGTGTTTAGCTGATCTTAAAATATGAGTGGGAAAGGAATACAGTCCATGTGCTTTATTTTGAGGAATAGTCACTATTTCCAGTTCAATTTCAGAAGAAGAGACGGGGTTGAAAAAGAAAGAACCAGGGGAATTTACCTGAGGGAGATATTCAGAAAATTGTTTAATTGGATATGGCATTTTAGACGCCAAGTTGTGTCCAACTGAGGAGAAAAACTTATTCATTATATCAGGAAACTCGGAGGTATTATAAGATACTTGCTTGGTTTGTGGACATTTTAAAGAGGTTATAACTTTGTGAGCTTTACTCTTACGACCTAAAAGACTATTGATGCCCTCCCATACTTTTTTAAGTATTTTTCAAATTGTCTTCAAATATTTGTGAAAATACATTTTTTTGCTTATTCGTGTGAGCATCAAAACTTTATTACGATAGGTCTTGTAGGCATCAGTGTCACCCGAAGTAAAAAGTTGATTTTTGATTTTAATTGATTTTCTAATTCCCGTAATTATCCAAGGTTTTGATAATCGCTTAATCATGCGCTTTGAGACTGGCTTTAACGGTGCGTGCTTGTTGAGAAGATCATTTAATTTATTATAAAATTCAGAGAAAGATTTATTCACATCAGTGTTTTTTGAGACTGCTTGGATCAAGTCAAGTTGGGAAAGGTCGTGTAGAAATTCTGTTTCAGAATAGCTTGAATAATCCCGTGCTAAATTTTTGTGACAATCATGCTTGAAAATAGTTTTATCCGAGTGAAGAAAACAAATTGTGAGAAGTGATCGGTTAGATCGGAAATTATGTTGCCACTGGTTTTATAATCTTCAAGATTACTTATAAAGATATTGTCAATAAGTGAATAAGAATTATTATACACTCTTGTTGGTTTATCGATTGTTGGCATTAAGTTAAAGCTTTGCAGGGAGAGAATAAAGTTTTGAGCATATTTACAGGAATGAAAACGGAGAAGGTTTAAATTAGTATCACCCATGAAGATAATTTTCTTCCCAGAGGCGCTAAGTTTTTCAATTGTTTCATCAAAATATTCTTGAAAATGTTCTGGTGAATTGTGCTGTCTATAGACCACACCACAAATCATATTTGCTTTTTTTGGCAAATGCAACTCAACCCAGAGAGCCTGATAAGCTTCATTAGAGGTTTTTTCAATAACTGTATATTTGAATCTTTGATCAATGTATATGCCAACACCTCCAGCTGAAAGGGGCGTCGGCACATACTCAAAGTTATAATTAGGTATCATGGGATTAAAATCCAAATCTCCAAGCTCATTTCTTATTCTAGTTTCTGTGATTCCAATTATGTTAAAATGAAAATCAAGTTCTTCTAGTAAATGGGTTTGAAATTTTTCTAAATTACTTTTCAGGCTTCTAATATTGGTATGAAAAAATGAAAGTCCATCGGTTGAATTAGACGAAAACTGGAATTGTCTTTTAGAATGACAGAAACTATGGGGAGAAAAGTATCTACAGCTGATAGCTGTGGTATAGGGATCAAAATCAGACCTTCTATCGGGAAAACTGTTTAGAGTAAATATATCCAATTCATTAAAACTTGGTAAACGCTCAAGATATTTCTTGGTAGGGAGACTTGTGTTTAAACTATTATTAAACTGACCGTGAGAAGGAATAATATCACATGAATAGTACGGAAGCTCTTGTAAGAGAGCTTTGTTTACCTTAGTTGGTTGTATTGCTACTTGACTTATGTTTCCTTAACTTGATGACTGCTCACGGGACATAACATTATATAAATCCCTTGAACTCTTGATTGCGATGGGTCGAGATCCCTCGCTTTTCCTCAGCCATACAATCGAATTTTTGGCCCAGCAAAATGCATAATTACACCTCTCTTTAAATTTCTTTGCATCTGCAAGCAAGCTTTGAAGACGCGGCGTCAAATGGTCGAAGATACCAACTTGATCCAGAGAGACATCTTCCTGTAGACCGATACTCGTTGGGTTTACATTTCTAATTTCCCTACGACGTGCCATAACTTGCTCGCGAATAAGCCTTCGTGTAAATTTGCAAATTATAGGTTTGGGTCGTCGTTCGGTAGCATGGCGTGGCGTAATCCTGTGGGCTATGTCGATGTCATACGGTTTGACATCTACTCCAATTGCATTGAAGATTTTTGAGCAAAGCTGCGAGGTCTTGAAGGCATTTCGAGTGGTTCCAACTCGGGGACGCCAACAAGTTTGATATTTTATTAATATCTATACTCTTGGAACTGATCAATGGCCATCGAAACTTTTGATACTTCGGTTGATAACTGCTTCAGTGATTTTTCAAGAGTGGATATTTTGTCCAAGGCTCGGTCTCTAAACTCATTAAGATCGTCATATTCTTTGCTTAGGAAGTCCAAGGACTTCAGTGCGTCTGGATCAGATGCGCTTGCAACATGGCCGCCAGCATGATTCCCCTTCAGGTTCTCTTGAACTTTCTTAAGTTCGGCAAAAACTTCTTCCACTTTTTCCTTTAGCTTGTCATTCTCTGCTTTTAGTGACTGCACAGTATCCTTAACCATTTTAAACTTATAAAACATTGTATCTATAAAAACATAATCTTACTATCCTGGAGCTCTCAAAATTGCATCCGCACGCTGCGCTACACAAGCACAATAGCTCTTTCACAAATATAGATTTTTAAAGACTACCCTTTACTAAAAAACCTACCTATCTCCTTTGCTCCGCTCCTTGCATATCTTTTCCAAGCCATGGGAATTGTCCTCTTTCTTTGTTTTAGTCAGATGTTTACA
>NW_027180026.1:17500-32500 GCF_036669925.1 Montipora capricornis | reverse complement strand
ATGGGTACACTTGCGTAGGTTTGCGCCCACCGTATGGAGGCTCAGTGAACCGTTGACCAGCCGTGTCAAAATTGGTTGTTAGCGAGCCTCGAAGGAGTTCGAAAATTTGAATATTTTTCGCTGTTTCTCAGCAATGGATACTCGCCGGACCTTGAAACCTGGTCGAGGAGAACGTAAATTTATCCTTGTGGCCATCGCCGGAGTTTGAGCGTGACTGATGCCGGAGAAGTGTGAATTTTTTCGGCGAGATCTGAGGTAAGTTAGAAATGAGTTGCCAGCCATTCCTTTATTTAGGGAAGAGTGACGACTCGGGAATTTGAGAAGTCGCTTAAATTGCATTCAATCAGGCAAAAAACCACACAAAAAGCAAGAAATTCACCATGACAATAAAGTACGGCTTTTTTATTGAGAACTTTTGTGGGTAAATATCTTTTTCAGTCTATTATCGAGATTCCCATACAAATCCTTATAATTGTTTACCTTCCGACTCTGGGCTGCCTGTGGTACGAACGCCTGATAACGCTCTTGGAGTTCCTCGCACACCACTCTGTTGTTTTGGCGGATCGCATTCTGAGCAACTTAAGATCTTTCATTAAAGCAGAGTTATATCGTTGTTCCATTTTCAGACAAAATATATAATTAGGTTTACAAACACGTTATGCTCAAGTTTAATCGAGGTTAACGCTCTCTTCCCGCGTTTTGTACCGAAGCAACCGGAAACGGCGAAAAGTGAAAGTGACGTATATTTCAGCCAGTTTAAAATTACCGTAATGGAGGAATTTCACTCTTGGTTTGATGAAACAAAGCTGACTCCATACAAACAAATGTTTTTGGATAATGGGTATGATGACCTAGAGGTTCTTGCGTCTATCACGGACGGTGAACTTCGTGAAATTGGGGTACATTTACCTGGTCATCGAAAGAAAATTTTGCTCAAGGTATCTTGTTTAAGGAAGAAGATGAAACTCGACGAAGATGGTGAAGATGCAAAGCATGTCCCTAGTGATAAATATAAAGGTATGTTACGGTTTATTGTTGCTGTTATATTTTGCAAAATTTAGTAATGACGGTATACAACAGGAGACAGACAACAACATATTATGAACGTAACGCACTTTGTATCTTCACGTTAATTTACATATTTGAAATTTGTTAACCACAAGCCCTGGATCTTTTATTTTCTATCCGTAACTATACGAATATCTCGCAAACTCCAGGTACGAAGAAAGTAGCTTGCAAAGATTTCATTTAAAGGCTTTTATATCGCCGCTTCCCGGACTGAAAAATTTTCAATGGGAAGCAGCGTGCACTTTTTGTTTGACAGCTGTGAAAACCATTGGTGGGGTTTTTAGACGCACTCTATAGATTTTTTGGTAAATGTTTTGATATTTTTCGTTCAAATATTGATACTTTAAGGAAAAAGATGAGATTTTTTTAACTTTACTGGAAATTATCCGGATAGATTTTTAGCCGATTTTCCGGGAATGTTCTAGCTAGGCCAAGTGGGTGTGACAACCGACAGTCTAGAACACAGACGTTTAGAACATGCTAAAAAACGTAAACAAAGCATTTTATTCATTTGCATCAAGATTAAAACAAGTAATACTACGAAAACCACCGATCTGTGAAATGGGCCAAAATTATCGAGTCACTGCCCCGCCCACTTTCGTTAAACATTTTGATGAAATTCCTTTCCCACGGGCTTAAGGTGTACAAAACAACCGCAGCAATGGAAAAGCACGTTTTCAAAATTTATCTCTGATTTCTTTGGCAATCGCGAAAAACCTTCCCACAAACAAACCTGTGGTGAAGTCTCTGCCTTTCCCGAT
Source organism: Montipora capricornis (assembly GCF_036669925.1). Taxonomy (NCBI): domain Eukaryota; kingdom Metazoa; phylum Cnidaria; class Anthozoa; order Scleractinia; family Acroporidae; genus Montipora; species Montipora capricornis. The sequence goes on along the minus strand of NW_027180026.1, from coordinate 30,671 downwards.
AATGTCCTGTCTAATCTTCATTTTCAAGTCTTCTCCGAGAGCCTTTCCACGATTATAGAGCCTTCCATATGCGCTCAGTTCTGCCGTTATCTCTTAAGAATTTGAACTATTTACAAGCGAAAGTGGATGGGGCAGAGACACGTAAATTCCCACCCATTCCACAGATCGGTGGTTTTCGTAGTAACATTGTGAACTTGTATTTGGGAAGGAAATAGGAAAATCACAGAAAGGTTTACCTGAAACAGGGAATTCACAACGTAATCACTACTGGTGATTATTCAAATCAGCAGCGGTTAAGTCGAGTATGTGTAAAAACAGTCCTTTCGATTCAGAATATCTCTTGCTTCTCAAACCCTCTCCGCCCACTAACGCCCTCAACTGGACTCGCACGTAACTGAGTGGAAAGGTCACAACCGTTGACCTCGTGGCTAATTTCTCGCGCGAATCTCCAAAAAAAACCCTTGTGTTTCGCAATGCGCTAAAGGAGGAGAGATCATTTTTCCGTAGGTCGTTTTTTTTTTAAGCTTCTTTGTCAAAACGGGGACGACAAAAAACAGTGGCCAAACGCTGGAGTAGCTGGCCGAAGAAAACAAACAAAAGAATGCGCGTAGCAAATGTCAAGGGCATCCAGCGAGCAAGTGAAGCCAAAAAGCCTTTCAGAGACATTTCTAGGCTACTTGTAATGTTTAACGACTGTCTAAAGAGTTGTTTTTATCGCCTAGAAGAATTTGATCTGTTCGGATATCTTAGCTGAAAAGTGTCCGAAAATTATTGGGAATGGTTTCTTCATTTCAGAAATTGCAAGCGGGACGTTACCTTCGAAAAACTTCCCAGCGAACCATTTCCTCATGCGAAACTGCTAGGCGGGTGACCTTTTCAAGTGCCAAAAATTGCATAAATATCCTTTCCGAAAACGTGATGGACTACTTTTTCATCTTTTTGGGTGATGTTTTAGTAAAGAAATTTATAGCTGTTTGGCAACGTAGAACTGAAATTCTTAGAACAGTTTGTCTCTCTTTCAGCATCGGTATTTAAGCTGCGGCTACACGAGCGATTTTTTGCTCACGCCGGTGATGCGATTTTTTCAAAACTTGTCGCGTCGCCAGAGCGCGATGAAAATCACACGTACAGCCACCCTTCAACTGGCGATTCAACTGGTAAAAAAATCGCAAGAAGAAAGTCGCCAGAGTTGAAACTTTTGCAACAAAATGATGGTTACCCCTTTATAGCCACACTGCAAAATTGTGCCCACGCTTGCGACGCGACTGAAGAGTATTTAGCCAATGAAGTTAAAGGAAGAATCGCTTCTCTTCTCTTGACTCGCTTTTTTTGCCCGCTTGATATGACACTATGAATTAGTGAGCGATCATCGCAGTTACGATACTGTAGCTTCATTCGCGATGCCAACTTTCGCATCTTCACTCACTGATGTATTTTTATTCGTTCTTTGCTGTTTTCGCTTTTTCGAACTATAGTCCATGCATGGAACTTTCCGTGGTCAATGTTAGCGGTTATAACTTTAATAATACAATTACGGAAAATGTTTCGTAGTCAGAACAACATAACACTATGCTGATAAACTGAGAAACCAATTCGCGGCATCCGTATTCCCGCGAAAGCCCTCTCGGCCATAACGTAAAACGTTCATTTCTCCTCCAATATATATTTGTTTGATTTTTTTCCAGAAATTAGACATTACTCTTCGACCATTACTTTGACCCAACCTGAAACCCTAAACCCCGATCTGAAGGTATAGGGTAACCTTAACTCCGACTTCCTCGCTAAAAAAAAACTTTCCGACAAATGGGGCGCCACCTTCTATGGTACGCAAGTTTTCACGTTCCCAACTTCAGTGTCTTATAACGATCGCCATCGGTTAGATCGGAATTCCTTGCTGTTGACAAGGTAATACGGAGGTGATTCTCTATATCCAGGTTTGCAAGGTGATACATTTTCTTAACTGCAAGGCCTTTAAAATGCTTTTGAAATAATTTGATTTCACTTCTTCTTTTTACAGATGAAAGTTATTTGAACAATTTCGAACCGGTAACAGCCTTTGCGTCGCCATCCTCTGGACGAGACTTGATGGCCGTTGGCAAAACCAGGATCGGATCGGACCGGACCGGACCGGATCGGTTCGGATCGGATCGGACCGGATCGACAAAACCCGGACTGGTTCAATATCAAAATTCCTGCCAATAGACACACAAAATCCCTGGGTCACCAGTTAAGGTTACTTTCCACCTTCACGGGTGTCCTTCCGGAAAAAGTTCGTACTCGCGTTTCAATAAAATCATAGCAAACTATACATCAGAAGAAAGCTTAATAAATGTGGACAGTTTTTGTATGCAAGGGCCAGCTGAACAAAGTACAAGTGCCGGATCTTGGGAGATCTGACCAGCAAATAATATTTAGACTAAAAACTAAATAATTATGCAAGGCTGGTTGCACGGCTGTGAGGATATGTAGTTTTTGTTTGACCAATATTTCGTCGGGTACGGCCCGACTTCTTCAGGGAGTAATGTACGAGTTATGATTTAACTCCCTGAAGAAGTCAGGCCGTGCCTGCATGACGAAAAATTTGTCAAACAAACACTATATATCCTCACAGCCGTGCAACCAGCCTTGCATACTTATTTTGTTTTTAGTCATAATAAATGTAGTCTACGCCAACAAATATAGTTTAACCGAGTTTTCCTTTTATATTGTCAGGAGCCGGTAAGACGTGAGACCACCGAGGGTTCTCCTAATTAATTTATCGGGTATCGGATGCCGCAGCACGAGCAAAATGACTTCACAGTGTTGTTATTCACAAGCCATCAATCAACGAAATTGTCTCAGGCGTTTTCGATATTCTGATTGGTTGTTTAGACATCCGCATCTAAGGTTGGAGTAGCCAAAAATATGCGAGGTATGTTGTGTAAATGGACGCCATGAGAAATTATTCTAAATATCGGAATCTCCTGACAAGCTTTTGTTGATTGATGTCTTGCGAATAACATTGTGCAGTCATTTTGCTCGTGCTGCAGCATCCGATACCCGATAAATTCAACAGAACCCTCGGCGGTTTCACGTCTTCCCGGCACCAATCTTAATACTTACCAAAAGAAAAACTCGCTTAAGCAGTATATTTATCGTAAACTACATTCACTAAGCTTTCTTCTGATGTTTAGTTTGTTATGATTTTATTGAAACTAACGCGAATACGAACTTTTTTCCGGAAGGACACCCGCGAAGGTGGGAAGTAACCTTAACTGGTGACCCAGGGACCAGGGATGTAATGTGTCTATTGGCAGGAATTTTGGTATTGAACCAGTCCGAGGTTTGTCAATCCGATCCGATCCGATCCGATCCGATCCGATCCGGTCCGCGCCGGTCCAGTCCGGTCCGGTCAGATCCGATCCGTTCCGATCCGGGTTTTGCCAACGGCCAGACTTCATGGAAGATTCGTCAGCCACTTTGATTAATTCCTGTAAGCAATTTTACACGTAGGAAATGTTCCAAAAATTAATTCCTTTTCGCATTTTAAACCTTGTATTACCAATCATTTCCCCGGTCCCTTTTAATAAGATATAGCAATGAATAAGGGTAAGATTTACCCTTATTAATAAATTCCGGGCTCAAATTGTGTCAAATCAGCGGACGTGGATTCAAAATGGGATATGTCGGAGCAAAAATAGGTTTGACCGGACAATTTGACCGGCGCCAGCTGGGAAATTATTTCAGCTCTGTTCACCAAATAACTATAATACAGAAAAGCGTTGTCTTGACTTCGATTAAATTTAAAGTGGCCAGTATTTCTTTCAATTAGTGGTAATTCGTGCTACCCTTCAACAGGTCAAAATAGCTTGGATGATGATGTTTCGCAACCGGGAAGTGTATCATCAGTATCATCGCCATCAGGATCTGGGATTGACTCCTTGAGAGGTTTGTTTACCGCGTTTCAATTTTTATTAATCCTTCAGTCAATATAGAAAGTAAAGATATAGAATTCACAGCGTAATTGCAGCGGCTTTTAAAGTTGATAATAATGCGATCAATAACCAGCGCTGGTGCGAATTAATCATACATATTCCCTTCAGTGGCAAACCGTGCAGTCAAGGAACATGGCAATTTTTTTTCGTTTTAACTTTAGCTAAAAAGAGAAAGCAGTCCCCATTTGCGAAATGGGTGAAAGGTCCCTCTAAGGAGCTACCCATGTATCAAAAGGCAGCGGAGAGAAAAGTTAAGCTGTTCTCCTGTAAAGAAATTGCAGATGCTCAGGGTTTAGAAAAAATAAGAAGATTTTGGAACGAGAAAGCCGAGGAGTTGTGCCAGGACACAGCTTTAAAGAAATGGAAAGCTACTGCTATTCATGGAGTCGTCGACACTGCCTGGACTCTAAAGAAAACAGTGATTTTGGTGGTTGAGGCAAACAACACAAGGGAACAGGAGTTAAGAGAAGTCAAAGACTCGTCTCAGATAAAAAGGCAAAAGGCAGAAACAGTAGAGGCAAAAGGGCAGAGAACCCTGTCTAGCCACCGGGAACTGTTGCGAGTCAACGAAAGACTTCGAAGACTTAACGATAGAAGCAACACCACTTCCGAAAAAAAGAAAAAAGTCGCTGAAGAAGAAATTGCTGCAAAAACAGCACTGGGCGAGCTCAAACTTGCGCAAGAGTCCCTGAGGAAAGCTCTCCAGAACAAGCGCAAGTGTCTTGCCGCCCCAACACCTTTTCAGGGGGTCCCTTCAGATGTTGTTGAAGACTGCAAAGAGCCAACCACAGAAGACATTGATGGAATGTTAGAGACAGTACTCAAACGCACAAGACCTTCAAGAGACGAGGACGAGGACGAGGACGAGGAAGAGGAAGAGGAAATCTGATTAGTTACCCCCTGCATTTTAACCAAAAAAGATTGAAGTTTGAATGTCTGTGAATACGAAATTTTTACTGGTTTTCAGGAACTGATAATTATCGATTAGTTGTGTCGGGGTATCTTTTCTTACCAATTTTTTTTTGGTTTCAATTTTTGTCGTTATTCTCCTGTACTGTTTTTTCGAATGACCGGCATCTGTCCTTAATTTATAGTGGAAATTAGTCAAAAAAGTTAAGGAACTTACGGAAGCTATGAAAGTGCTTGAAGGACACACACACACATATATATATGTAGTAAGCGAAGCTCTAATATTGTCGAGCACTCTTGAGGAAAAATCGGGTGACATATCCAGTGTTTATTTGCTGTACTAAGAGTGCTCTATACCATGTGGTAGGGCAATTATAAATGAATGAATAATCAGGACACGATCATACGTTTGCCTCTGGTTTTCATACAGATCTGTTTCGTACAGGACGTTTAGTTTGTCCTGCACTCATCAGTGTGTAACAGATCTGTATAAACAGATCTGTATGAAAAACCAGAGGCAAAAGTATGATCGTGTCCTGATTATTCATTCATTTGCATATATATATATATATATATAGTCAGAGAAAGTGAACTGGGTTTCGGTCATATATTCGATCTACAGATCTGTTTCGTGGGAGTGTATCCCACTCGTCAGGACCTAGATGACAATGTTAATTCGTGGGTTTTTATATTCCATTCCCTTGAAATTACAATAATTAGGTGTTTTTTAGTAAAAATTTGTTTGCATGTCTACAGGTGTTCGCAAGTTCTGTTCTTTTGTTGAGGGTGGCAAGCTCTTGTTTACATATAATGTAGAACTTTTCTAGCACGCACAATTTGCATCTTTTGGTTGCATTAGAGTATGGGTGTGCCTTATCAAGAATTTTCCATCTGATCGTGTAATCTACTCCCGCTTCCTTTAACTGCCACACATGCTTGCAATTGCCGCAGGAAAGGGGACTGCCCACTAGAGAACCAGTGCCTTACTAAGGGCATCGTATACCAAGCCATCGTAACAACAGAGCAGGGGAGTGAATGCTACGTGGGTTTAACCGACACAGACTTTAAGTCTAGATTTGCCAATCACAAACAATCATTTAGAAATGAAGTATACAGCAACCAAACTGAGCTCAGCAAGCATGTGTGGCAGTTAAAGGAAGCGGGAGTAGATTACACGATCAGATGGAAAATTCTTGATAAGGCACAGGCATACTCTAATGCAACCAAAAGATGCAAATTGTGCATGCTAGAAAAGTTCTACATCATATGTAAACAAGAGCTTGCCACCCTCAACAAAAGAACAGAACTTGCGAACACCTGTAGACATGCAAACAAATTTTTACTAAAAAACACCTAATTATTGTAATTTCAAGGGAATGGAATATAAAAACCCACGAATTAACATTGTCATCTAGGTACTGACGAGTGGGATACACTCCCACGAAACAGATCTGTAGATCGAATATATGAACGAAAACTAGTTCACTTTCTCTTACTAGACGAAGCTCCAATATTGTCGAGCACTCTTGAGGAAAAAGCGGGTGACCTATCCAGGGTTTGTATATATATATATTTATTTATTTATTTATTTTATTTTTTTTTCTATATCGGACTTCGTTTTTTTGTGTGTTTTAAATTCGAAGTTGGTTTTCCCGAGCATCTAATTTCATCTTTCCGAAAATCGGAGTTTGTTCTTTGAAATTAAGAGAATTTTCGAAATTGCTGAAATTGGACACACGCCAACTGCACACCGAAGACTCGCTGAGCTCCACACTTTAAATCGCATTGTAATGTCTACTCGTTAAAAACAGAATCATAGTTCTACGACGGCCGTTGCGCAGTCATGCAGCGTTCTCATTTGCTTGTTTGTTCGCGTCGTTGTCAATGTTGTTGTCTGACTTTGCTACAAACGGTTTGTAGTAAAGTTTAGAGTTGCACGCGAACTTGTCAGCCAATTCTTTTCGGACCTCAAGCTAGGGATCGAATCCAACTTTACGATAAAAAACACAGCGACATTGAGAAAACAAGCATCGTGGAAGTGTGGCTATGTTTTGTTACTGGGTTGGCTATGGCAAACCCAGTCGAGGTCTGCGTTTAGTTTGTTGTTTTATTTATTTTATTTTTTTCCATGTTGGTAAAAGTCTTGCCTGTCACTCCCCTGGTAAGTGGTGTCTTTGTGCATAGAGCCTTCTGCGCGTATTTTCTTAGGATCGAGAGGGTAGTGGAACTGCGTAGATTTCTCTGGTGGACACAGTAGAATCATTAGCGAGCTTACGCAACAGGACGGCTGGAAGACTCAGGACGGCAGAATGGCGAAAAAATGTGGCGCGAGACTGTGCATTCTCAATCTTACGCGACATTTTTTCGTCATTCTGCCGTCATGAGTCTTCCAGCCGTCCTGTTGCGTAAGCTCGCTATTAACTTAGCCTGCAATAGCGTCGAAAGTCATGTAACGCGAATGGCGTTTTAGTGGATCCTTAAACAAAATATACCCTTATGGAGCTCAATAATGGAAAGTCAGTTGGATAAACTAGGCAGGAATCTCAAAAGCGACGAGTACTGGACTTCGACAACAATCTATCGCCCGTCGAGACGAAATCAAAGTGAGCTGTATTTACCTGAAGTACATGGTAATTTGACACGATTGAGTTTCTTGTCTTCACGCACGCAATGAAATAGGAAGAGGTTTTCGCCTCTAAGAGCAAATATGTTGTTTGTTTCAATAAATTTTTCGCTGGAAAAGGATTCTGTGGTATTTTCTGCCTTTGTGAATTATAATATCATGTTGTGTATTGAATTTTCGAGCTTAAGGTTGAAATGTGATATGGGAGAAGTTTTTTAGTATTGCTCTGTAAGCAGGAAGGGTTCACAGGCCTGTTGGAAGCGTGCTTGAGTTTCAACAAAATGAGCCCCAAAATCAGTGAAAACTTGTGACGCAGATGAATAATAAAGTAGCTGCTATTTCCAAAATGATGGAATTACCTGGTGATAACTAACGTCGTACGCGTCTTGGAGAGTAAATTTTGACTTTGCATAAACAAGAGTTAGGCGATTGTGATCTTTGTTTTGACTTCGCTCATTTCATTGTCAAACTTTATAACACTTGACAGAAAAAGAAACTTACAAAAACCCGGTATCTTGCCATCATTTGACACAGATGCTTCACTGTTTGGCTAGTAAACATGCCGCGGTAACTTAATCACGGCGCCCGCTGAATTCCGGCCATGTCACTTTCGATTTTGCAATTTACTTGAACGTGGCAAAAATCTCCCAAAATGTTTGTCGCTGATCGTAACTTTTTATATTCTATATTCACGGTTCAAAATTAATGTTGTTTTCATGTCGTAAATATGTTATTCTCGATCGACCGTCCCGGAAACTTCCTTCTGCTCTTTCTATAAACTGTGTATCAATAGTTATTTGCTTTTTCATCAATATTTGTTTTGCATAAAGCAAGCTAACAAAATCTGTACCTTGCTGAGTTCGCATTTGTTAGCGTTAATAGTATTTTCGGTCAGATGCTTCTGTTTTTCGTGACGGGTTTATTGTTTTGGTCTCCCATCCTAACACTAACCCCGCGAAACAGGGATTAACTTCAGTGAAGTTTAGTATTACAAAGCTGTCAGATGCTCAGAGGGCACACTTGTGGTGAAAAGAAGTTGTGAGGGAATTTGAAAATTATCAACATGTCAGCCCAGAAGCCAATGTTTCTCGCTTCTCTTTTATTTGTTATTCTTCAGAGACTGGAATGCTGTATTTCAATACCACACAATTCAGTGCCTGATTTTCTGTAGCACGTACCACAGGCAGCACAGTGTATGCTTCACGGAAGCATCTCGTTTCGTTTTAATTGTATTGCGGAGAAGGTTTTTAGGAAGTAAACATAAAAATGTGGTTTTAAAATGTGGAGCTCAGCGAAGCTTCAGTGTCTCTAAGAGTTAGTGTATATTCCCCGCAAAAACTCCAATCTTAGTCGAAAATTCTCTTAATTTCGAAAAACAAACAAAAATGTTACTTTCGTAGCTTTCGTATGTTCCTTTTTTTTTGTTTTTGTTTTTATTTTTTGGCTAATTTCCACCATAAATGAAGGAAAGATTCCGAACACTCGAAAATAATAGTACTGGAGAATAACGACAAAAATTGAAACAAGAAAATTAGGAAAAAACATGACACCCCGACCCCGACCCCGGCCCCGCGTTTTCGCTACTACCGATTTAAAGACGTTAAACAGACTACAAAAAGTTCTTACAGGGGTAAAAAAAAAAAAAAATTGAGAATAATTTGTTTAAAACTACATTGACTAGTTTGGCAAGACATTCAAGAAGTTTATTGTTCGAACAAAAATGCCATACTCTGTGATTTCCACACTTTTCAAAACTAGAATCAATTAAATTATTATTGTGAATGATAGTAGACGTCTTCTGCTTGTTTATCTAGCGTGTCTGGAGCACATGGTCCTTTAATCTCACAGAATTGTGTTTTCCCTCAAAATATTCGCTTGTTTTCGCTTTCGCTTGAACATATTTACCTTTATATCGGTTATTTGGGTGGTTTTTGGCAAACAGACGTTAATTATCGTAATGCGATCACTTCCGTTGCCGTTAGCAACGGGTCGCAAACTTGACATGTTTATCGCATTATCATATTACACATTTGATCGCTAATCCGATTATTCCAAAAAATCCAAAAATATTCGTGCCTCATCAGTTTTCGGTCAAATTTTGGTACAAGACAGTAGATAAAATGAAGAAAATTTTATTTTTGCATCCAAAAATTCGTAATCATCGCTAAAATGACCAAATTTTGCCTGGAAAATATTTTTTTGTGTTTTTTTTGTTAAATTTTTTCGTTCAATTTTCGCTTTTATAAAAGGTTTCAGTTGTCTGTAAATAAGTTATATGCTGTTGGAAAGGTTATTTTCTTAGCTTTAAAATGATGTATTTTTTTCCCCTAACTTTAAATATTTTTTGAGAAAAATCATTTTTTTGGTCGGTGGCTGTTTAACCGCGGTTTTCTCGCGGTTGGGAAGGTAGGGAAAAGAGTTAATTAATAATCACCTGGACGGCAGCCAATCATTGCAGACAACGAAATTATACTAAAGAAAGAAAACGTAAAAGATGAATAGGGGAGGGTCCATTTCGTGAGCCTGGTATCAACATAAAACGCCTAAGATCTGGAATCTCGTACTAGTCTTCTAATTAACTGTAGAACCGTTGGTTTATGGGCAGTGTACGGTCGACTTCCGATTATTGCTAATAATTTAAACTCTTTCATTCAAATTGTTCTCGTGACCCAACTAATTTAACTGCTTACGTGTCTCAGGCCGCACTCTTTAACTGCTGCGAATTTATACCAATGTGAGTCGAGTCCTTGTCAGCTGGGAAAATGAACAACATCTTTAAAGGAGATGCCAGCGTCGATGTTCTTGCTGATTTACAGGCGCAACTTGAAGCCCGGACGAAAGCAGCCGTCGTGATAGAATCGATAGTTCTAATAACCATTGATATCGTTGCCCTTATTGGAAATGCCATCCTTTGCTACATCATTTACCGAAACGCCAGTCTCCATAATTCCACGACAATGTTCATCGTGTCACTCGCCTTCACAGACCTGCTAACTGCCACACTTGTCATGCCGCTGACGATAGACGCCGTTGTCCACAGTAAAAGGCGTTTCAGTGACACGGTCTGTAAGGCACATGCATTCGTGATGTCAGTTCTGGCCCAGGTGTCGATCTATCTCATGGCTATGACAGCCTTTAATCGGTACGTTTGTGTTGTGAGAAGGAGCCTCTACAAGAGGATATTCACCAAGAAGCGGACCCTGTTCATGATAGCCTTCGTGTGGGTTGTAGCGCTTTTTATCAATGGTCTCCCCAACGCGCTGTCTCTGGACGATTTCTTCTTCTGCCCTGGGTGCCTCGTGTGCTGGAGACGAATGATGTCTCCCGGAGCCATATACGGCTTCAACTCTTGTTTTTATGGTTCCTTCACAGTGGCGTACGTGGTAATTGTGGTGTGCTGTTGGAAGGTGTTCCGCGCCGTATCACAACACAACGCAGAAGTCGCCACAAACCTACGCCAAGGATGCCATCATGAGGAAGTGTCCGTATCAAAAGCAGTGGCAAGCATCGTTCTGTCGTTCACGCTTTGCTGGATCCCAGGAGAAGTAATGCGCACCATGGGTAAGATTAACCCACTTCTCCCTCCACGCCAGGTAAAAATAACGCTAAAATTGTTCTCTATGGCCTGTAGTTCTTTCCTTACCACCAATGTTAATCTCCGACAATAAAACGACGAATTGGAATCTATCTGTACAGAATAATTTCTAAGATCTTTATGCGTGTGTTTTTGTAAGGGCTCAATATTGAGATTTGCCCTTTTATTATAAGGCCGGGCAGTTTTACTTTGAATAAGGCAAAAATTTGTAATGGAAACTAATTTCACAAATGAGAAAGTTTTTATTTTCTGGAAGCGAAAGGGCATGCAAAAGTTTGTAACAAGAAATAAATGAGAAGAAACAACAACCACATCGTCACTGTTATAGGCTGGCATCTGCTCCCAGCGGCGTCTTGTAAACTCTGTCTGTTTCCAATTTAGATCTCAAATTGATCTGTTTATTTGAGAATATTTTTATAATAAGATTTTCGTAAAATTGAAAATGGTTTGAACCCAGGAGTCATATCATTAAGTAAAGTACGATCGTCCGGGTGAGTGTAGTCCTGAGAAGGACTGTTTGAGATGACATTGACTGACGTTTCGACAACCTGAGCGGAATTCATCTTCAGAGTCAGGTTGTCGAAACGTCAGTCAATGTCATCTCAAACAGTCCTTCTCAGGACTACACTCACCCGGACGATCGTACTTTACTTAATAATAATATTTTCACTGTGTATTTTGTACGTTTCCCCTTTATTGTTTCTTACTTATTCTTGGTGTATAGCAAGCTAAACCGAGCCATAATACTGAAAAACTGAAGAAGCTTCCGGCGAAATTAATGTCCATTTTCGATGCAAATTGCCATTATTTCCATAACTATTGTGTTTTGCCTCTGCATTGTACTGTGCCACTACTGCGAATAAATGCTTAAATTAGTTTTCAATTATTGCTTGGTCGTAACTCATTGCCCCAGAATTGGAATGTGCGAATAAGTTCGATTCCTGTAAGGACACCAGGACATCTTTTCCTAGTTATTCATTGATAAGTTCACAACATAGTCCTTTGGTTGAGAGCCTCTTCTGACTTGCGTTAAAGAGTCCAATGGCAAAAACGTATCAAATTACTTGAGCGAACCCAAGTACCAAGTAGCGAAAATTTATGTTGGACCCACATTTTTTTTGTTAGGTTTACCTCGTGGCAACATCTCTTTGGTTCTTAAGCAGTGCAATCAACCCATTTATTTATGGCGTTATGAATAGTGCATTCCGCACGGAGTACAAGAAGATCTTTTCTGTCGTCGCAGTCAAACGTCCAGTACGAGTTTCGCCTGCCAACATTTCCACTCGCCTGGAAGAGACGTCCCCGCCTGGAAGTGCCACAAAAGATCAGGGACTTTAAGGCGCTGTTACACTGTGCAACTTATCTTGCAACGCCATTTCTACAAACGTTCTCACATTACGAAACAAGGTTCCATCCAACTTGTCTCATTTCGATGATCACATAAGATTAAAGGGACACTTTCATTAGCTAATTAATGCCGCAAACCGTTGCGACAGAAGTTGCAGGACAGGTGTTACAAAATAGCCAACGCCTAAAAATTTCGTTGCAACTGTTGCGGAAAGTAGAACTCAATTCTACTTTCCTCAACGGTTTCTGAAACTGATCTCGAACCGTTTTTCGCCGTTGCGAGGTATGTTACATTGGGCAATGATTCGTGAAACTTGTCTCGCAATGGCGTTGCAAGAGACGTTGTACGAAAAATTGCACAATGTAACAGCGCCTTTAAGATCCACGACGCGGTCGTCAACGAGTACGCCACAAAACAACAAGAAGAAAATAATTGCGCTGCACGTGTGACACGCGTTGTAACACAAATTTTTGCGGTACTCTCCACAACAACGACGTGAAATCACAGTCAAATTTCAGGTTTTGACGACAACCAGAGCTTACAAATGTAAACCTTTCATTCTCTATATTTACTCTGAAACCGCTCGTACCATTTTTTTTTAAATTTTTATCGCAAAAACCTTACGATAAGTGACGCTTTCGTCTACGACGCCGCAGTAGATTTTAAAGTCCCTAATGAAAACCAGATAGAGCCGCCTTCTGGTATTCTGGATTGTCTCAGCT
>NW_027180026.1:0-15000 GCF_036669925.1 Montipora capricornis | reverse complement strand
TCAGATTATAAAGCGCCCAGGCCCCACACGGTCAGTCAGAAATAGTGTTGCTGCTTCGCTAAGGCTTCTCAGCAAAAATCCGAGCGGCATTTTGCTTTTGTTTTGTACACCAACATGGCCGTCTAATCACGTGAGTGCAAGCCAAGAATAGGCTAAGGAGTGCAATACGGAAGTTGCTATGGAAACACAGGGATAGAGTAGTTGTGTTGAACACATAAGTAAAAAATCGTAAGAACTTGCTCGTGCATTTCGAAATTTTTATAGTGACTAGATTTCAAACTGCATTCGTTGAAGGCCTCGTGAAATTTTAACTTCCAAAACATCACTAGTGCCCATAAATCACGAAATACGCTCGCGTTTATACGATTTCTAGTAGTTATCAACAAAATATAATATTTATGGGGTAAAGGGTTGTTTAAAGTGCCCCTAACCTCAATTTTTTTAACTCCTCGAAAGTAAAATTTCAGCATCATGAAGGTTAATTTGCGTCGTCAAATGGTGGTGATTTCACTTTTAAAATGCCGCACGAGTTCTATAAAGTTACAGTTGACAAAATTGCATGGGAGTTCTTTCTGCCACGGTGGAGGCCTGGGTCCATCCCTGAGATGACGTCACAAGCTGTTTTGCAATGCAAAGCACTTTGTGACGTTAACATATCCTCTACCTCTGAAATGACTATTATCGACAATTTATAATTTTCCCTGGATTGACTGTTATCGTCATTTTAGGATTACTCTGTCCCAGGACTTGTGGTAGCAGATGAAAAGAAAAAAGGAAAAGTGGTAACAACTAAAGATCAACTGGCTGATAATTGCACCGATAATTTATCAAATCTACTAGTATATATAAAATTATTGCTGGATAGTGGTTAAGTCTAGTACTTCATTTTAAAATGGTTAGCTTTCTCTTATGGTTTGGTAACCGACATTTTCTCCTTTTTCAACTTGTGTTTTAGCCGGTGATAGTACACGTTTACAGCGGCATTCGGAAGGAAAAATGAATTTTTTTTTCTTAAAAAGTGTTCTGTCAGTTACCGTGAATGTGTCCGTCGGTAGTTTAGTGGTTAAGTGAAAGGGTTATTAGTCGAACATTCCCAGGTTCGAGTCCAGCGAGTTTAGGCATTGGGGTTTCGGATTTTAAAAATAGATATTCATTTCCCATAATCCTTATCAAGCGCTAAGCGTCCTAAATTGACGATAATAGTCAATTTAGAGAAACTTGGGAATTGTCAATAATAGTCAGAGAGGATGGGTTGGTAACGTCAACTTACGAAAAGGACCATGCCCCGCACAGATTTTCGGCCTTGGAACGAACGACCTCCTGGCCTTTGGTAAATTTTACGGCGCTCTAAAATTGGAATTTTGACATGAAAAGGGCAGAATATTTTTGCAATAGGCTCTCTAAGCTCCTTGTGTTGCTATGTTTCAGACTTTTAACCTACATGTAACTTTTTGCACAGGTTACTATTTGAGCCACCAGCTTCAACTTTGATACTTCGTAAAAGCCAAAGCAGTCATAGTAGTGTTGAAGGTCATGATTGAACACTTTGTTTTGGTTCAAATGAAGAAAAAGAAAATCAAAGTAATAATAGCACTTTATGATATTACGTTCCACTAACGAACAAAACTGTACTAATAATTTGAATTACAGCTAAGGTTTGTCAAATTTCCATCTGAGTTACCTGACAGGTTTGCCTTTAAACATAATTTTTACTAAAACATTTTACTGCTATCAAACCAATGAGACCTTATGCATAGGATTCTCACTGTTTCTAGCTGCAGGTCCAAATCACATAATATATTAATAAATTTTGTCACCTAATAAAAGAACAAATGGGGTGTAACCAAGACAGAGAAAAAAGGTAATGGCTTTAATAATGCTTCCTTTCAGGAACAACTATCCACTGTCAACCATTACTTGACTCAAAACAGATTCCTTGATCCAACAACACATGACAGTCCCCTAAAACCAGAATTACTGTAAAAGTCCTTGTATAAGCCGCACCCGTAGATAAGCCGTACCCCCAATTTGGAAGCTCGAAGTTTAAAAAAAAAATGGAGACAATAAACTTTGAAGTTCCGATGAAGTTCTGTTAGTAAACAAACAAGGACAAACAACTACGATTTCAAAACACTGACATGATGGTTATTAGGAGCTTTCATATCAATTAAGTCTTTCCATAGTGACATTTCACTTGCTATACCTTTATCTTGTGAGTTTACTATAAAAAAATAAAATTAAAAAAAATTAAGATGCTCTCTCCATGCGATTATTTTTTTCAAGCAGCTCCATGAAGTTGAATATTCGAAGGCGATTGAAATGACATGCACAAGTGCTTAGTAGCCAAGCTTTGAAATGTGCAGAGGAGTCTGGGCATCACTCATGAATGTATTTTCTTGCAGCGTACAGCTTTGTGGAGGAATGGAGATTGCCTGTAGGTTGGTGTTCAGTTGTTCGAATAAAGTGTGAACGCTTCAAGATACCACCGCTCATGAAAAAGGCAATGATCAACAACGTGCTTTCAGTTTGTTATTATGTTTATTACTGGGTTGCCTATGGGCAAACCCAGTCGAGGTCTGCGTTTAGTTTGTTTGTTTTCTTTTCTTTCTTTTTTTTTGTTTTTGTTTTTTTTTCCGTGTCGGTAAAAGTCTTGCCTGTCACTCCCCTGGTAAGTGGTGTCTTTGTGCATAGAGCCTTCTGTGCATATTTTCTTAGGATCGAGAGGGTAGTGGAACTGCGTAGATTTCTCTGGTGGACACAGTAGAATCATTAACCTATTGTAGCCTGCAATGGCGTCGAAAGTCATTGTAACGCGAATGGCGTTTTAGTGGATCCTTAAACAAAATATACCCTTACGGAGCTCAATAATGGAAAGTCAGTTGGATAAACTAGGTGAAAAACCAACACCAGGAATCTCAAATGCGACGAGTAGTGGACTTCGACAACAATCTATCGCCCGTCGAGCCGAAATCAAAGGGAGCTGTTTTTCTAAAATAATATTTTACCAAGTGTGTGTTATTGAGAACACTGAAACCAAATGGAAAATTCTCTGGTAACTTATGGGGTCATCAAAGACAGAGAACGAATCTAACATCTTACTTGGATTGTTTATCTATTCTTCACAGTCTGCAGGTAAAGAAAATAATTGGAAATGTGACAGCGAAGAATTATTTGAAAGAAAGCTTGTCGTGTATTTTGTGCTTCATTGTTCAAGGAAAAGGTTCTTCATGGAAACAGTTTGACCCTGAAATTTAGATTGTTGCAATATTGGGCATATTTGACACGATTGAGTTACTTCTCTGCACGCACGTAATGAAATAGAAGGGGTTTTTGCCTCTAATAGCAAATATGTTCTTTGTTTCAAAAAATTGTTCGCTGGAAAAGGTGGCCTTTATGAATTCATCATGTTTTATGATATGCGAGCTTAACTGGATAGTTTTTATGGCAATTGTAAAGCATTTTCTTGTCGAAATGTGGTTAGCGTCTTTCTGGTGTGTTAACTTAATTAAATCATGAGTTTGTATTTGCCGTCTGCCGCGTAACCTTGATTTCCACTCACAAAACTACCTCCACAACCCACTTTTTGCGTAGAATAAGCTTTTAGAATGATGTTCTTGTCTTCTGTGGTGATACTAAAGGTTCGGAATCATGTTGTGAAAAAATATTTATAACGGATCACACGCGCAACTTGATCGCCCGATTATGCATGACATCCATTTGACATCCCATTGAAAAAAACTCGTAAAATATTCGCGGACCGGTCGATTTCTCCGAATTGAGAAAGATTTTAAAAAATAACTAAAAATTCCTGTGTTAAGAATCTTGTCATTGTAGTGTAAAGCCAAGAAATGAAGTTTATTTGGGAAGCCAACAACATTCCCTTAACTACCTTGGTTGTTAATCCAATTTATTACTACGACTTGCTAGTGCGAAGATTGTTTACATGAAAGTCACCTTTTTGCGAAATTTGAGTGTGAGAAATAAACTTCATAATTATTTGACCATTTCTTCTACTTTTGTGCTTGTCAGCATTGTGATTTGCGATAAAAAAAGGAAAGGAAAGGAAAGGAACTTTATTTAAGGTCTAGTCGTTCTAGCGCTGGAGCGCTAATTGGGGACACTGTAAATTGAAATGAACAATGAAAGTAAATCAAGTCATAATTGGCAAGTCTGTCTTTTGTATCTCATAGATGTTTAGATTTTCAATTAAATGGCTCGCGATTGTGTAAATAGTTCACCCTGAAGTCAAAATAGATACGTTTCTCAGGAACCCGACGAGTAATGGACTTCGAAAACAATCTTTCGCCCGTCGAGCCGTAATCAAAGTGAGCCGTAGTTCTAATATTGTTACCAAGTTTGGTGTTTTGTACAACACTGAAATAAAATTTCACTAATTATTGTTAGTCAAAAATTATTTGAAAGAAAGCTTGTTGCTATATTTCACTTGATAATTCAAGTAAAGGGTTTTTCAGCAAAGGGTTTGATGCTGAACACTGGTGGGAATTTATTTCGTCGCGTTTTTGACACGGAGTGTGTTGGCAGCTTGTTTGCACGCACGCAATGAAATGGGAAGTTTTTTCTTCCCTCTAATAGCAAATATGTTGTTTGTTTCAATAAAATTACTTTTGGCTGGAAAAGGCTTTTGTGAGATTTTTCTGCCCGTTCTGAATATCGTTGTGTATTATCCAAGGTTAAGTAATTTGCATATGTGTAATATTTGTTTACACATCTTAAGAGTTTCGTTAATCTTATCTAGTACGCACAGGGAAAGCTACCTCAGATCTTTGCCGCTTTTGGGTTTGGTTTCGGACGCACTGGACTGACAAAATTTGTTGGGCCCTTCCAAAAATGTCGACGAAATTTGGCTCAAATTTTCAATTTTTCACGCGTGGAAGCACTGAGAGTCTGAGACACAGTAAAACATTTGTTAACCACAAGTGTCAATCATATCGAAATAAACACTAAATACTCCGACTAAAAATAGAGATTAAATGACATTTTCCTTCAAATCATCATAATCATGGTATGTAAATTGACAAATCTGTCAGATTTCACCTCTGACAAAAATTTGTCCTGCTCCCAGGCAGGACGACGGCGTCTCGAAAGTTTGGTAAGCCTTTACAAAATAATCACCGGTCGCACTTGTCTCAAGGAACTGGTGACAGATTTTTTCGCAAAATAAAAATTTGCCCAGTACGTCCGGGCCCTTTCCATGTTTGCCTTATAAAGAAAGAAATCTGTCAATCATTAGAAAACCGTTACGAGTATGCGACATATGCATGCGAGGATTTTTTTTGCCCGTGGTGATTTGGCTATGAATTATGAAATCATTTTTCGCTAATGTTTATGAGCTATTAGCTTTGCTTTGCGGCAGTACGTACAGAGTTAAAACAATCCATTTCAGTTCCTTCTGCACCAGTTGTTACGCCTTCTGTGTATCATCTCGAGGACGTGACCAGCTATGTTTGCGGAATGAAGAACATTTGCTGTGTCAGCAACCACTTGACATGCGAAATGAAATAGCTGATCATGATTGGAGGATTTCGATCCTCAGCATAATATCTTGTTGACAGGGATGTTAACAGGCAGAATCACATGATTGAGAAGAACCATTTCATCGTCACTCCTGCGCGATCAAATTGTGGTGAAGTTAGTTGCCTTAGACCAGAGTTAGTAGACATTACGTGTTTTGTCGCCATGTTGCTTTTTGTTGTATTGAGCTTCTTGCTGGGAACGCTCAAACCACTCACTTATGCACACGCCGTTCGCGGTAGACCCACACTAAAAGATGTCATTATTGAGCGAATGTTTTGGCCCGGGTCGGTCCGCGAACTGAGAGAAAGCTATATTGAGAACAAATGTGCACTAAATGAGCAAATATATGAGAATTATGAAATGAACTACACTGATATGAACTGCTTTGAAACCAAATACCAAACAAGACAAGCACAGAACTGTGAAAGCCTCCAAGAGAAGAAAGTTGGTGAGCACAAAGTCAGTACTGACGCCTTCGAGTCGCAGAAAGATAGTCTGCTGAGCCGGATGCATTTAATTAAAATTCTGAAAAAGAAGGTGAATTTTCTATCCATTTGTATTATTATGGCTGTTTGTTTTCTGCAATTACTGAATTTCTGTGTATTTCGAGCTGTAATGCTATTTCATATTCAACTATTTGTATCGTTTGGAATCATCCTCACTAATGTTGTCAGCATTTTGTACCATGCTTGGTGCAGCGTTTTATGTTTGGATGAACCTATTTTGAATGCATTCAATGACTGTGATCTATTTGAGAAAGGCGCACAGCTATCTGTTGTTGTCGATGTTGATAATGAAGAATCAATAAATGACTGGCAACTTCGATCTCGTTATGCTAAGTTTGTTTATTGTTAATGTTTAAAAGGGCGTCGCCATGTTGTTCAAAAGGATGGAGAACCAAGCAGAATTTCAGCGAAACAGCTAACGCGAGCCTTACAGGAGAACATATTTGAGAATGCCGCACAGCCATCTGTTGTTGTGGATATTGATAATAAAGAATCAGTAAATGACTTGCAACTTCGATCTCGTTATGCTAAGTTTGTTTATTGTAAATGTGTAGGAGGGCGTCCAAAAAGGGACCGAGAACCAAGCAGAATTCCAGTGAAACAGCTATCACGAGCCTTGCATAAGAGCAGATCTTTCAGGAAATTAGTTCGAAAATATATTAAAAAGAACGTACCGAAATCTTCTGCCATGCATTTATTTACGAAATTGAGTTTACTTAATCGTAAGTTAGACTGTTTGTATGTAAGACTAAGGTCTGCTGCTAAGAAGAGGAGTACACAAAGGACGTGGTGGACAGCACATCGAAGGAAAAAACCTAAAACTCGCCATGGAAGAGTGAAACTTAGGTGTAACTATACTTCAGTAAGATCTGTTTATAAGAACGTTAACCATAGGATGAATCATACAGAGTTAAAGCTGTCTAATGATATAGAGAAAAACCCTGGGCCCATTGATCATACCAAAACTATTCAAGCGCCTTATAGTCAAGGCAATGTGGAATTGTTCGGCCAGAATGCAGGCACTCAGTGTGTAGCAATGTCTCTTACTTCACTTATCTATAATTACAGGAATAATATTCTATCATCAGTGGACTTGATCAACATCATGAACATTGGTAATGAATTGTATTCTGGGTTATCTAGACTGTCCAGACAAACTTTCCTGTTGTTAACTGAGTTACCAGAAGTGCTCAATGTGTTTAATACAGATTATCAGCTTCAATACAGTTCAAGCTATAGTGGTACTATAAATGGTAGATCTATTATACATGATTTGAGTTTCTGTATGCCTTTGGTTGATGCTTTGCTAACATTAGTAAGGCAAAACTACCAATCCTTTCTTTTAACAATTGAATGTAGTACTGTTTCTATGTACTGTACTCCAGGTGGTAAATTTAAAATATTTGATTCACATGCTAGGGATGCATTTGGTATGCCCCATTCTCAAGGAACATGTGTATTATTAGAAGCACAAAGTATACAGGATGTCACATGTTATTTGCAAACCCTGTATGAAAATTCAAATACATTGTTTGAGCTGATACGTGTTCACATAACAAGACTAGAAAAGGACAATAATCACTTGGTTGATGAGGACAGTGAAATCTCTCAATCAGAACTTGCTGATGATGGTGGAGAAATGGCGCATATTTCAACAAGGAACAATGAGTCTTTTATACGACACTGTTGTGCTTTATCGTTTTATAGCATTTGTTTTTCAGTGGTTAAGGCATGCACTTATTGGAATTCACAAACTCTAGAAGCAATTATTGACCATGGAAGTGAGTTTTACAAGGAACAGTTTTCATGTCCTGATGAAAATCTCTGTTTACACAAATTTCCAAACAAACTTCAAATATATGATGCAACTATTGATGTTGTCTTTACAGCACAAAAAGAAGGCATATTTAGTTGTGCATCCAGCAGTACCAAACTCTTCCAAAACTTTATTTTGGATAACACAAGAGGGAATACTGGATTTATAATATGGTTTTCAAATTACTGTGCAAGTTGCATATTTCAGCACAATTCTAAGACTAAAAGCATCAAATACTACTTAATAATATTCCATAGTGATGGAACTTTAGATGAATTTCAAACTGTCAATGACAGCAACTTCCTTCTTCAAGCCCTCTCTAATACTGTCACAAAAATCAATACAACTAATAATTAAGAGGTAGCATACATTATCAGATTTCTAAACTGTTACAGTAATTTGTCAAGCACTTTAAGACAAAAGGTATTAAGAAAACACAAATCCAGTAAGCAGAAAAATTCACTTGCCGAAAAACGAAGAGAAAGTTATGCAAACATGAACCTAGTGCCAAACGAAAATACTTGGTTAGCAAAGCAGAATGGTACAAGTCATTAGATCCTACAGAGAAAGGAAAACTCTTGTCTGACAGAGCAGAGTGGTACAAATCACTAGATCCGGCAAAAAAGAACAACTCTTGTCTGACAGAGCAGAGTGGTATAAATCTCGAGATCCTGCAGAAAAAGAACAACTCTTGTCTGACAGAGCAGAATGGTACAAATCACTAAATGCTGCAGAAAAAGAACAACTCTTGTCTGACAGGGCAGAGTGGTACAAATCACTAAATCCAGCAGAAAAAGAAAAACTCTTGTCTGACAGAGCAGAGTGGTACAAATCACTAAATCCAGTAGAAAAAGAAAAACTCTTGTCTGACAGAGCAGAGTGGTACAAATCACTAAATCCTGCAGAAAAAGAAAAACTCGTGTCTGACAGGGCAGAGAGGTAAAAATCACTAGATCCTGCGAAAAAAAAAAAGTTTTGTCTGACAGAGCAGAGTGGTACAAATCACTAAATCCTG
Organism: Montipora capricornis; assembly: GCF_036669925.1. Classification (NCBI taxonomy): domain Eukaryota; kingdom Metazoa; phylum Cnidaria; class Anthozoa; order Scleractinia; family Acroporidae; genus Montipora; species Montipora capricornis. The sequence continues at coordinate 6,128 of NW_027180026.1, read as the reverse complement.
CAGAAAAAGAACAACTGTTGTCTGACAGAGCAGAGAAGTACAAATCACTAGATCCTGCAGAAAAAAGAAAACTCTTGTCTGACAGAGCAGAGTGGTACAAATCACTAAATCCTGCAGAAAAAGAACAACTCTTGTCTAACAGGGCAGAGTGGTACAAATCTCTAGATCCTGCAGAAAAAAAAACTCTTGTCTGACAGAGCAAAGAGGTACAAATCGCTAGAGCCTGCAGAAAAGGAAAAGCTCTTGTCTAACAGAGCAGTGTGGTACAAGTCACTAGATCCTGCAGAAAAAGAACTGATAAATAAACAAAAAAAGCGGAATTATGATGCAATGGAACCACTCATTAAGGCACAATACTTGAACAATAAAAAACAAGAATATTGCAGCATGAATCCTATAAAAAAGCAAAAAATATAAAGTGCATAAGTGATGCAGCAAAAATTTCTAGAAAAAAGGCAAACGATGTTCAGCATAAATTGGATCACTACATATCAGTATTTCAGAATAAGATCAGAGAGGGGCCATATTACATATGTTCGGTTTGTCATCGAATACTATATAGAAAAACAGTTATGTTACTTAAAGAAAATAAATACAGCATACACCGTCTTTTCACTGAGATAAAGTCATTTGATGACAAACAATACATCTGTAGAACATGTCATGCAAGAGTTTCAAAAGGGCAAGTACCATGTCAAGCTGTAGGTAATAAACTGGAAGTTGATAGAATACCACCAGAACTCTCAGTACTAGAAAAACTTGAACAAATTAATAGCACAGAGGATAGTTTTTGAAAAGATAGTGGTAATGCCTAAAGGCCAACAGAGGAAGATTAAAGGAGCAATATGCAATATACCGGTTGAATGTGATCAAACATGTACTACATTACCACGTCCTCCTGACAGGTCAGGTATAATCATGTTGAAACTAAAGAGAAAAATGGAGTTTAGAGGACATGTTTATTTTCAAGCTGTGCGACCTCAACTAATATTAAATGCTCTGATGTGGCTCAAAATGAATAATCCCTTGTATGATAATATATGTATAGATATTGACAAAATAGATAGGCATCTTAAAACATTGCAACAAAATGATGTTAATTTAGACGATTCAACTTTGAATAATGACAACCACTCTACTGAATCTGGTATAAGTGATGACACTTCTTCAAACAATGAAAATGGTGAGAATGTCAGCACACTGGCAGATGAAGAAAATGATGATCCTTTAAATGAATATCGAGCACCAACAAGTGAAACTTGCTTGCAGTCTGTAATACCAGATTATCCTGTAACTGTTGAGCAAAATGATAATGTATCATCTCAAGGAGACGAAGTCTATGCTATTGCACCTGGTGAAAGTAAACATCCAGTTTCCTTCATGGCAGACAAGCAATGTGAAGAACTAGCATTTCCTATTTTGTTTCCAAAAGGAAAGTATGGGTACTCTGTCAACCGAGAAATAAAGTTGTCGCCAGTTAAGTACTTCAATGCAAGACTTTTACATCACAGTGGTAGATTTGCTACCAATCCCGAATATCTCTTCTTTGCTCAGTTCATCATAGAACAGAAGAAAGTATCAGATAGCATCAATATTGCTCTGAAAAAAATGCATGGCCAGCCTCTTACTGCTTCTCAAATAAGATCAAATAATATGCAAAATTTACAAAATCTTATTTGTCAAGATCAGGCTTATTTATTTTTGAGACAAATTCCAGGAACACCACCTTATTGGCAAAAATTTATGTATGAAGTAGTAGCTATGGTAAAACAGCTTGGGATACCAACGTGGTTTATGACATTATCCTGTGCTGACCTTAGGTGGCCTGAAACTGTTTCAGATTATTGCAAGAACACAAGGCAAAAATCTAACAAATGAACAAGTTGATGCTTTATCTTATAATGAAAGATGCTCAATGCTGAATGTAAATCCTGTTGTTGTTGCTAAGCACTTTCAATATAGAGTTGAAACATTCTTCACTGAAATTCTTCTAACTAATGCAAACCCAATTGGTAAAATAGTATACTATGCACTCCGCATTGAGTTTCAGATGAGAGGCTCTCCTCACTTACATGCCTTAATATGGACATCAGATTGCCCTGAACTAACACATGATACCAAGGAAGCTTATATCCATTTCATAGATGAACATGTGCAGGCATGCCTTCCTGATCAGAGTCAAGACCCTGAGTTACATGAGCTTGTAAAAACCTACCAAAAGCACAGTCATTCAAAGACGTGTAGAAAATACAAAAACATTAAATGTAGGTTTAATTTTGGGCACTTTTTTACAAACAAGACTATTGTGGCTGAACCTCTTTCTGATGATTTAAATCCAGAAAAAAGACGAGTACCATAGACAGACAAAAAGAAATCCTTACACTAGTTAAAGAAAAATAGATGAAGTGTTAAATCCCAGTAAGGCAAATTATAATCCTACGTTAACAGAAGCTGATATTTTCAAATCTGTAAACATAACTGAAGAGCAATATTATTGGGCTTTATCCATTTCACCTGACTCAGATTATGAGCTGCACCTTAAAAGACCAACAAACAGCTGTTTTATTAATAATTATTTTATTGCTGGTATTAAGGGTTTTAGAGCAAATGTTGACTTGCAACCTGTATTTAACCACTACAAGTGCATAACTTACGTGTGCTCATATTTACCAAGAATGAGACTGAATGCTCACAGGCAATTATGAATGCTGCAAAGGAAGCTAAGAAAGAAAACTTGAGTGTCAGGGATAGCTTAAAAAGAATTGGTGCTGCTTTCCTCTCTACCAGAGAAGTCAGTTCACAAGAATGTGTTTACAGATGCATGCCTGAACTATGGTTACGAAAAATATTCCCTGCAACAGTTTTTGTAAGCACTGACCTACCAGAAAAAAGGGTACGCATTGCAAAATCACCAGAAGAACTTGATGAACTCGATAATGAAAGTACTGATATCTTTAAATCAAATATTATTGATCGATACACTTTAAGACCACAGTGTATTCCTTCTGTAGATAGGCTATGTCTGGCAGAGTTTGCTGCATACTATTATAAAGAATACAAAAAGGACTGCCAAGAAACAGCTGATGCTCAACCTGAGGTTTTAACTGACGATGTCATTGAATTACATCACAATTGTGATCCTGATACGTCACCTCCAGACAAAATAAGATTAATGAACACGCATGAAGTTATGAAGTGTAGAAAAGTAAAAGCTGTTATAAGATCACAAGCCAAACAAAGCAAAAGAACCTGAACTGTATTTTCATCATCTCCTGATGCTTTATTACCCATGGAGAGATGAAACAAGTCTTTTAGGAAGTGATCAAACATATGCTTCTAAATTCTATGAGCATGAAGTACAAGCTGTAGTGGAACGAAACAGAGAGAAATTTGAGCCTGATGCTGATGCTGTTACAGAAGCACTTGATTTTCTTCGAAATAACAGGGCAATATCATCCACTCCAGCTATGATTCTATGAATGACCAGGAAAATGCAGATTTACAATCTGAAGAGCAAGATGATTCAGCACCAAACGAGTCATTTAATGAACTATTCCTACACATCTTTTTTCATCATCAGACACTGAGAATCATTCAAACCTTGGAATGATAACATACAACCAGCCAACAGAAATTAGTGATGATAAGCTACGGGAGTGTGTTAGATCATTGAACAAAAAACAGCGCTATGCTTATGATATAATTCTCACCTGGTGTAGAAGTAAAATGAAAAACATGAATAGTCTAAAACCCGAAGAAGTAAAACCAATACATTTATTTATAACTGGTGGAGCAGGTGCTGGTAAAAGTCACTTGATCCAAACAATCTACCACACTGTCACAAAGACCTTTAGACATCCTCCGATGAATCCTGAATTACCTACAGTTCTTTTAATGGCACCTACTGGAGTTGCTGCTATTAACATAGATGGGACAACAATAAACACTGCCTTGGCAATTCCCAAAGAAACAGGTGATAATTATCTGCAATGTCTGACCAAAAGAAAACACAGATGAGAATGTTACTAGCTGACCTCAAGTTGATCATAATAGATGAAATCTCTATGGTTGCTAACAATACTTTGCTTCATATCCACCAAAGACTAAAAGAAATTGTTGGCACATCAAATGTTCACCTGTTTGCAGGCATTAGCATTCTTGCTATTGGTGACATGTATCAACTACCACCAATACGCAGGAAACCTGTTTTTGCAAATTACAAAAATGATGTGTTTAACTTGTGCCACCCATGGCACCTATTCACAATGATAGAGCTTGTTGATATCATGAGGCAGAAGGATGACCAACCATTTGCTGAACTTTTGAATAGGTTCCGTACGGCAAGTCAAACTGAAGAAGATATGAAGTGCATCCAATCTAGATCTATAAATCCATCAGATGCTCTTCACATCTGGGCTGAAAATAATCCAGTCAATCGACACAATGAAATGAAATTGCACCAAATACCTGCACAGTTGTTTCACCTTAAAGCCACAGATCATTACCCTCCTAATGTATCACAACAAGATATTAACAGAATTTTAGCTAGACCTAGGTCTGAAACTGGTGGACTTGATGCTAATATCTGTATAAAGGAAACTGCAAGAGTCATGCTAACCAACAACATTGATATTGCAGATAGACTTATAAATGGTCAACTAGGAACTGTTGTTAAAATTGAAGTAAATCAAAATAACAAAAACCCACCATTATCTATGTAAAATTTGATGATGCCAAAGCTGGCAAAATTTAATTCAAAAGAGTACTAGCAGTTTTGTGCGACAAAACAGAGTTGTACCCATAGAAACTGTTCTAGCAAAAATTTAAATACATCCACATAACCTTCTTCTCCAGAAAATACAGAGAATGCAATTCCCTTTAACATTGGCCTACGCTGTTAGCATTCACAAAGTACAGGGATTGTCACTTAACAGTCTTGTCATTAGTTTGAGTTGGTCAAACAGAGATCATTCAATTATGGTCAGGTATATGTTGCACTGAGCCGAGCGACCTCTTTAAATGGTATTCACATTCTAGGAATATTAACAGCAAACATGTGAAAGCAGATCCTCGGGTACATAAAGAATATGAAAGACTGCGAGAATCTCGAAAACCATGGGAACTAGTGAAAATATAAGGATAATTCAGTGCTCACTATATGTCTATTAAACATAAGATCACTCAAAAAACATAGTGTAGATATCAAGGTATGATGCAAACATAAAGAACAGTGATCTAATTGCACTGACAGAAACACAACTTGTACCTCATAGCATGATACTGACGTAAAATCTCATCTACTACCATTTAATCTCTACAGGCAAGATCATCCTACTGATTAGATTTTTAAGTTTGGCGCTGTGTACCAGAAGATCAATAGAAACTAAGGAACATGAATACTTTCCAAAGTAATGCAATGAAATTTGTAATAATTTTGAAAAACATCTACAACTATGTGTCCCAATTTTACAGTTCTTTTTCTTACCGAAAGAACAACTCAAATATAATACAGTATGTAAACCATCTACGAAATATCCTCGGCGCTTATCCAATCGACATCATTCTTGGGGATTTCAATATCAACTACGCAAATGATGATTAGCATAAGACCGCTAAAATCTTTAATGACCTCTCTAGGTTATTCACAGTTTGTACAAAGTCCAACTTTTGTTTCATCAGGAAACATACTTGACCAAATCTACCCTAAAAACAACAAAAATTTGACATCATAGAGAATACTGTATTAGTGGTCTACTACTATGACCATGATGCTGTTAAAATATCCATAAAATATAACAAAAATATTTAAATATGTATATTATTTAAACTGTCATGCAAAGCACATAATATTTATTTATAGCAATAACTGTAAATCTTAAAGTTTCATAAAAGTAAATGTGTCTTGGCAGGAACCATGTTGCTGTTAAAATATCCATATGCTAGCTACAACTAAAATGATATTATGAAACTTTCATAGAAGGATTTTACAATGAAAATAAAAGAACCTTCTAGAGATTTTGAAAAAAGGGGTCGCCAAAGACCTGGCAAAGAGATCACAAGTCCAGCTAGAACAAAACTGGAAATTCATAAACTCCTAATCTCCACAGTGTCCTCATAAAGCAGACAAA
>NW_027180025.1:60000-63399 GCF_036669925.1 Montipora capricornis | reverse complement strand
CACTCCTAATAAAGATATTTTTGAAACACTTCTAGTTCGCAAATCCAAATGGACTCCCCAGAGGACAATTTGCCTCCTTAGATTTTTTTTACCAAAAAATGCCGTCACGACATTCACAAAACTTAAATTCACTCGCAACACTAAATTTTCCAACCTTTCCTCGGAAGAGTGGGCGGCACTTAAAAATCTTAGTAAACGTAACGACATAGTTGTCAAATCGGCCGACAAAGGCGGCGCGGTAGTTGTTTGGCGGTCCGACCTTTACCAAAAAGAAGCTTTGCGGCAACTTTCGGATACCTCGTTTTATGCCAAAATCCCTAAAGATCTCACTTCCAACAATCAAAAACTTGTCAAAGACACCATTCAAAATCTTATAGTTAATCAAGAATTACCGGACACTGCCACTAATCTCATCATCAACACCCCTAGAACTTCGTGCATTTACTTCTTGCCTAAAATTCACAAACCCAACAACCCAGGTCGACCTATCGTTTCTGCCTGTAGTTGCCCCACCGAACTCATTTCTAGCTACTTAGACAGGATTATGACGCCTATCGTCAAATCTTTGCCATCATACATTAAAGACAGTACACACGCACTACAAATTTTCCGCGATTTCAATTTCTCCGGCCAAGACAAACTTATTTTCACCATGGACATTACATCTCTATACACAGTCATTCCTAACAGCGAAGGTCTTCAAGCACTTAAACACTTTTTCGATCAACGCACTGTCAAAGAACCTAGCTCGGAAACGCTCCTCCGCCTTGCCGAACTAGTTTTAACGCTTAACTGCTTTTCATTCGCCGGCAACTATTACAAACAAATTAATGGTGTAGCGATGGGCACAAGAATGGGACCTAGCTATGCCAATCTTTTTGTAGGATATGTTGAACACCAATTTTTTAATCAGTACAACGGCCCCAAACCTGAACTCTACGGCCGCTACATCGACGACTGCATCGGCGCTATTTCATCCAGCAGAGAAGAACTCGACCAATTATAACCTCCGTCAACTCTTTTCATCCGGCTCTTAAATATACCTGGGAAATTTCGGAAACTTCATTGGCTTTCCTAGATATCAAAGTTTCTATTAGAGGCAACGTGCTATGTACTAGTGTGCACTACAAACCTACTGATTCACACAGTTATTTGTTGTATTCATCGTCACATCCATCACATGTCAAGAACTCCATTCCTTATTCTCAATTTCTTAGACTTCGACGTCTATGTAGTGATGACTCCGATTTTTCCAGCAAATCAGAGGAGATGTGCCAGTTCTTCGAAAAACGTGGCTATCCTGTCTCTGTGGTCAAAGCGGGCCATCATCGCGCCCAACAATTTGATCGACAGTCGTCACTACAAACGTCACAGAAAGATAAGAATGACAGAATTCCATTCACCCTCACTTTCCATCCTCATAATCACGCAGTCAAAAGCATCATTCTTAGTAATTTTAAATTACTCCAAAATGATCCCGAGACTGGTAGAATCTTTTCGCAACCTCCACTTATTTCATTCAAACGCGACAAAAACGTAGGCAACTTTTTAGTTAGAAGCGCGCTCAAAACCAACGAGCAACCCGGCACTTTCAAATGCGCGCGCTCACGATGCAAAACTTGTCTTTTCATTGTTAACACTAGCAAGATATCGGGACCTAAGCGATCTGTTAAGATCACCGATCGTTTCACATGTACCTCCGCAAATGTCATTTATTGCATAACCTGTACTTTATGCAATAAATTATACATTGGTGAGACAGGTAGACGACTAGGTGACCGATTCCGCGAACACCTTCGCGATGTTGAGAAGAATGACAAGGATGCATCTAAGCCAGTCGCTCGCCATTTTAATCTGCCTAACCACTCCAAAAAACACATGGCTATCTGCGGCCTTTCCCTACATCTAGGTACGACGGAAAGCCGCAAGAATCTGGAACAAAAATTCATCTTTCAAATCGGCACCCTTAATCCTCACGGTATTAACGAACGCTTTTCATTCAACTAATATATTCCTACTTTTCACGTTGCCATGTTACCACCAATAGCGTAGCTCCCACTCTACTATAAAAACTACACGTAACCCATAATCCCTCGATTCGCTCTGACGAAGGGCTAACGCTCGAAACGTCAGCTTTTAGAATCTCTGTACGGTGGTCAATTTACATTATCAACTCTGTTGATAAACCAAATTTTTGTATACTACTTCCCCACCGACGCAGCACCACAGTTTCTTTAGAAACTACCCCTTCATTCATTTGAACTTAATTCGAGTTCGACCGACACAAATTAACAAAAGTACGCCTGTTGATTCAGAAGTCGAACTTAACTGGCCCCTCCACAGCAGTTCCAAAGCCATTACCAATTGATTTTGTCAGCGATTCTCATGTAGAAGGCAAAACATGGTTTATGCAAAAAATGATCATGAAGTTCGGCACATGAAACGTTCGACGTCTGAAATCAAAGCCGATCCACGGCCATGCTAAAGCAGAATTCCCGTCTAGGCCAGGCGAAAAGAACGCCTGAGCCATTCCAAGTTAAAATAGCCGTTCTTAATTGATTCAAACGTCGAACTTTTCATGTATTAAGTTCGGCTCATGAAAAGTATGGCGTCTGAGTCGGGCCTTATTGTCTTCAAAAATGACAATTTAATGTAAGCTTATGTAGAATTCAAACCTTTTACATGCACCTTCAAGTCCCAAATTTGTCAGGCAAGGATATTTAATTTGGCTTAAGTGCTTTAACAAAATGGTATGTATTTCACAAGAATAATGAAGCTTTAGATCAAATGGTTAAGCAAATGATTTGGTATTAGAGTGCTCTCACCGCAAATGACATGATGACAGAAAGCAGAAAGCTTCAGCTGTCATTTAAACTATAGTATTCAATGCAAATAGTATGTTAATGCCTGCATGAGATTGTTATTATTGGCGTTTAAAGAAAAGAGAGCCAAAGTTTGACGAGTCTGCTTTTCAAACACTTACATTATAACAGAAGTGACATTGTCTGACACTTGCAGAGTGCAGACCCCAAACTAACCGTAACTCACAGTTATTGAAAGCTTAACGTTTTAGTTAAAATGGGTGTTTAAAATCGCTATTTGTAGGCAGTCTGCAGTTGTCATACACCTTAGAAATAATCAGCTTTATAATTACCAGAATTTTTTTTTTTTGAGACATGTGATATTGAGTGTTCTTATCTGGATGAAATTCTTATGACATCTTTTCTCTGTAAGTAGCAATAATAATTTTTGGTTGAATTATTTTTTCCAAGAAAACTGAAACTTTTCACTATATTTGTTTGTTGATTTACAGTTCAAATTGGAGGTGAGGACAGCTGGGAATTGGTTCATTAAAAGATTGATGGGACGTTTGGGCAGAGAGTTGGTTACAGAAAGTGC
>NW_027180025.1:47500-55000 GCF_036669925.1 Montipora capricornis | reverse complement strand
ATTATGTCATAGTACATTGGAATAATCATACCATCAGTATCATCCTCTGCCGCATGGTGTACGCCATTGTACACGTCATTTTTCCTTCCACGAAAGCGAAGAGTGGTATCGTTGCTTTGAGAAGTTGTCTTCTTGCGATTTGCGGGCGGGAACGTTGCCCGGAGAATGAGATAGCAGCATCCCAGCCTAGATAAGATGAGATATTCAAATATGTCACCTACTTTCACTTTCGCATCGAAAAGACAGGCGAACGCTGTTAAAGTATAATTCCTTATTTTAAGACCTCTAGTCTCGAAGTAAGAATCATACCCTGGTTACAAGACAATGAGAACTAGTTTTAAGCCTACATAATTCTAAGGCAAACTGATATCTCAAAATAAGGTCTGGGATGACCTTATTTTAAGAAAGTGAAAGCTACTTTTAAGAGCACCAGTCATTGACTGCAAAAGAACCCCAAAGTGAATATATTCATGCTACATTCAAGTCCAGTACAACAATACACAAGACAGTGAAACATTCACATTTTTAATGAGTTCGGTTTTCGAAAACTTTGTTTACAGCCATCAATACCACAAAATGCGAAATAACCGCCATCATCGCTGTGACTGGTGTTTATGTGACTTAACAAAAGGTGCAAGTACAAAGCAGAAAAGAAACAGAGTGCACAAATTCCCCGGGGGGGGACCCCCATATGAAGCAGACGGAGATGCTCGTCGGAAATTTTGAATTTAACCCCTAAAGGACACCAATCTAAGCATGGCTTAAGCACCTTTTGCCCCCTAAAAGAGACCGTTTAAAAACACAAAGATAATACGCGCAATAAGTTTTAATAATAACCAGGCATAATCATCGAATGCTCTTATCGAAAAAGAAAATTTAAAAGGAAACTTGACTTCTGTTTCTCTTCGCGTAATTCTGTGTTACTTCGCCGAACCCTAAACGAGACCTTGGTGGCATAAAATATTGGCGCTTTGCCCGGAACACCCTAAGCGAGACCAAAATCCAAAATTTACACCCCTAAGCGAGACGACGAGCATCCCCGTCTGTTTCATATGGGAGTCCCCCCCGGGACAAATTCACGCCATAAAAGTTGCTTTCAACGTCGTCGGGGTCGAAGTTTCTGATCTTTCCAGCTGTCAAAGCTGTCAAGCGAATTCATTGGCCGAGGAACAAAAGCGCTGCTCGCAAGTAGTCCTGGGTACTTTGTCTGCGTGAGGTTCTGGCGGGAACTCGAGTGAGGTTGTATGACGTGTTGTTTATTTGCGACAAAAACTGCTTTTTTTCAAGCTGCTAAAGTCGCTAAACGTTTCTGGTGAGTAGTTGCATGTTGTTTTTTTCATTGTAGTCATTAATTTAGTGTGGGCAGCTCGGTTTTTATCGTGTTATTTCAAGTCGAAGTGCAATTTTAAAGCCCGGGAAGTCGGCTGACCAATGATTTCCGTTTGAAAACGTATTAAACAAGCTTTTGAAACCACTTGTTGTTGTATCCAATTAGCTTTCTTTTCTTTTTGTTTGCCAATGTTGAATAATTTTTGGCAACTCAAATGTTTCTCTTGTGTTTTATCCAAAATATTTAACCCTCAGAATACTCTACTCTCTTGTACAGGAAGAATTATAGCAATTCAACATTGATTTATTTCATTAATGGGCCCTAGTGTTGTTTCATGATTAATGGGTGTCTACAGAAGTCTCTTTTTATTTCGAAAGACAACAATGTTGATGGCAAGATGTTTCTAAAACTTACAAGACCAGATCTAAAGGAACTGTTCCCAGCGGACTTCCCAACTCGGAAACACTTATGGGATATTTTATCATCAGTGCAGTGAGTTTGTTAGTGATGATATCCAGTCATCAATTTCATTGTTTTCCAGTCATCATTTTCATTGTTTTCCAGTGAGCTAAGCAGACGTTAGTTACATGAAAATTTGCAGCATACCTGAACCAGTACTGTATTATTTGATGACTTGCCTATTTAATAGACCTTTTTGCATTCCAATAAACAAGGGTGCTGAGTCGAGGTCAGGGTGGGCAAAAATACAGCAAATGTATGAAAATGTCCACGTCAACCTCGCTCTGGTACTATTGTTCAAACACACTGAAGTGGAATGTAGGAAAGGTCTATTACATTGTAAAGTTATTATTTGAGTGGTTGTCTGTTTTTCCTTTGGACCTGAGAGGGGAGACACATAACAAATGATCAACAACTTGTTAGCTGAGTCTGTCTATGCCCTTTTTCTAATAATAATTTCCTTTTCAGAAGTCTTCAAGCAATCAAGGCAAGGATGATGTTTTAGACACTGATGAGGTAAAGCTAGTGAAAAACTTTTGTTGCAAGTTTCTAGCAATAAGGATAAAGCCAATGCCTATTTTCAATTTTGATAGACATGTGCATTCAGTTAAGTACCAATATCATACTTACATTTGAAAATGGAGTCTTATATAAATATAGCTCTAATAGCACGATCTTCATTAATTTTGAATTGATTGTGCGGGTAGTCTACATGAGCCATGATATCAATATCGTTGAAAATAAAATTAACCATAACGGATGAAATATTGCTGTGCTTTAAATTTATGTTTGGTTTTAAATGTTTCAAACCACTTCGGATATAATATTTATAATTTATCACATACAACTTGTCATGTGAAACAAAGGGAATTAAAATCAAGCGGATTTGAAACCTTTTATTAATAAACCAAAATTAAATTCAAACGACAGCATAAACATTTGAACACATTACTCATCCAAAGGTACCAGTATTACCCAGAGTTAATAACATGTATTTAATAAAATCAAACTTTCTATAGCTGTTAATGCTGAATAATCACACATCGAATAATGATCAAAGTGTTGGCACAATTTACTCACACATAAAGCTTTATTTTCACTTAGTAATGAGAGTTTCATCTTTTTTTCCAGGACGGTCAAAAAATGGAACACTTTTTACATTCAGATGTGCCATCAAACTTCCCTTACCTAGTACTGGCTGAGAATGGTGAAAGCAGTGGAGAAAATACTCAGATTTTTATTGTTTTAGAAAAGGATGTGCTCTGTGAATGTCAGCCAATCCTTGATTACTCTATGTTTGCATCACCTTTGGTTTCATATTTGGCTGTCTACTATGCCTTCAACTTGGAATATGGGGATAACTGGAAAAACATTTTCAAGTTCCTGGAAGAGCATGTTTTGGGCATTACTCCAAAGAGAAAGAGTTATCAATTAAAACAAATTGAGAACAAGCTCTTAAGAAAACTAAAGGCATGCAGCAACACAGATTAAAGACAAACAACATTTATTGAGTTGTTGTTGACAAAAGCTGGAAACCCTGGACAAGTTTAACCAGCCAGCAGTTTTGTTGTAACATTCTACCTGGATAAATAATAGTGTTTTAATTATTATACATTTATTGTGCCTATGAAGGTGTAGTTAAATTTGCATTTAATTTGTGAATTTAATTAGAAATCAGCACTTTGTGTCCTTATTTCAAGTAAAGTTTCTCTTTTTATTGTACCCTAGAATAAGGTCGAAATTTCTTGTTTTAAGCTTGTTTTTGGGTCTTTTCTTTTTTTCAAATTAGCACTTGTAGCCTTATTTCAAGTTGAGCTTCTCTTGTTATTGTACCTTAAAATAAGAAATAAATTACCAGTTTCAAGAAATGTTATTCTTGTTTTCAGATTTTTAGTAGCCTTGTTTTAAGGTCATGAGATTCTTGTCTCAGGACCTTAAAACAAGATTTTTTATCTTGTTTTAAGGAATTATACTTTAACAGTGAAGGCGGAAACACAGGCGCGCGGTATGATTAGGACGATATCGCACAGCACTTGAAGGGTCAAAAATAGTAGATACAAGAGAAACGATGCAATACTGTAAGGAACCCGTGCGATTTGAAGCAATACGCCAACAATATATCCAATTATGACTTGAAGAATCAAAAATGGTACGTACTTGAAGAGAAACGTTGCGATTTGAAGCAATACGCCAATATTTACAATTATGACAACAACGACGATGAAGCAGGGCGCAAGAAAGACCAAACGCCAGAGAAATGTTTTCGTTTCTTCCTTGCTTCTGCGGTGGAATTCCATTGAGAAAGCGATGAAATCTAACCATATGAAACATCCCTTGCAATGAAAGTAAATGATTGGGCGAAGCAAGCTATACACGTAAAAGACAATTGGACAATTTTGGCCAATGAGAGTGCAGAATATAACATGATCGCCATCAAAACAAAACGGCCGTAGCCACAACAAAGGAGACTAATGTTGCGCATGCGCCTTATCACCCAGAAAATCCCTTGAAATTCAGTCAATTCATTCGAAACGCGGGAACATGAGAAATGGCGGATGTAGTGCTGTCATCGTTAATATTCATCGCATGTTTCCAAAAGGACGGCACACAATGAATGCAAAAATGATAAGTCATTTGAAAGACTTGGGCATTACCTTATCTTTATGACTGATACTGGTTCAATACAACGCGAAATACGGCGAAGGATCACAAATGAAGCGAAGATGGCGAGTCAAAAGTGTGTCGATGAATTGCAGAACTGGCAAGGAGCAGAGGATAGTTTTGCCTTCCTGGCGTTGTTTTTCCTTATTTAAGAGACTTCAACTCAGAATGGAGTGCTGTTTGATAATAAAGTAAGTCGGATTTAAATTGAAATGTGAGTTTACATTCAAAAATATGGGCAAACTGGCGTTTGAAGCGAGGACAACGGTAAATCAGCTAACAAGATGGACTCGAAAATGGCAGCCCACTGGTGAAGAACATCTCAATTCGCTATAAAGCTTCCCAACCTTGAAATTTTGAACCACATGGTCGAAGTTGAGTCGGTAATTGTTCTGGAGAAGAAATAGGGCTCATTTTGAATCTTGAAGCGAACAGATGAAGCCAAGACGCAAGGCTTTATTTTACGAGTGCTCCAGATAATTTAAATTTCCTTGGCAAAAAATATTTTAATTCCCTTTTTCGAGACTTTTGTCATAGGCCGTGATACGGGAATTCCCGCATGCTGCAGTAAGCCCAACAACCATAGAAAAGATTTTTGTAAAGAAATTGTCATTAAAAGTGGCAAGGCTCAACACAGCAGGTTTCGTGTGACACAGTGTTGTCTACAAAATGGCTCCAAATCTTGTTATGATATCATCTCGCTCTGCCCTATTTTGTCTTTGACATGGCACACTTTCACGTCTGTAAATTAAACCACTGAAAAAGCATTAAATTTGAAGCTTTTTTCAATTTGTATTTTGTCATATTGCCCTAAGCTGCGAGAGTTTCAAGTTGATGAAATGACGCGCACAAGTAATTCTAACTCGGAGAACGAGACTCAAGTCGGCATCTCATGCGTTCTCGTGGCCAAATCTTAGAAAATATTTCGTGATACGGGAATCGCCTTTAACAGCCGACACACAAATATCAGAAGAATAATTTAAATTAAACAGTTTAAATTTAAAAGTGGCAAGGCGCGCGCAAGCGACCAGCAAAGTGAGCCTATTGTCCTATTGAAATCTGCAACTTCGAGCTAGTTGTTTGTTGGAAGAACAGTCATAGGACGTCCCCTCAATGCTATCCAGTCATTGTGGATACATCAAATACTAATTTTTCGCAGAAATGTGGAGATTAACACTGATTTGCAGTTAAATTATTTATTATTTATTTATTTACAATGCACTTACACGTTTTCTTGGTATAAAATTTACCTACTCATCTCAGGCAAAGTATTATTTACATTTGTATAAAACTGCTTCAGGCGAGGGAAAAAACGAAATTATTACAGATAACGTAATTATATACACTATACCACTAATAGAAATAAATGGTATATAGTTAACTTTACTAAAAAGGAGATTGACACTGATTCATATATAAATACATTCCAAAATGACATAACCAGGTAAAACATTTGTGAATGTAATCCATAATGTGAATACATTCAAATTAACAACAATCTCAGAGAAAGAATTATATTATATTCTTAACTTTAAGTAGTACTCAATCTACAGAACAGGATATCCCATTCAGTTGCAATATTTAGACTTATAATACCGGAGTACATACCAGCAAGTACCGGTAAGGAAATCAGTACTGAGCAAAATAGTGTTCAAAAATTGCTTTTTTAAAGTAGGATTTTAGATGTGCTGTTTTGATTATAAAGAGGAAGTCATTCCAAAAGTATTTTCCAATAATAGATAGGCAGAATTTTCTTACATTGGCTATAGCATGAAGAAATAAATACTACAAAGATGCATCCTGAGTTGAATGATTATGTTGCTCCGAAACCAGTAATATGGAAAAAATTACATGGCTTATTGCCACAAAGACAATCGTGCACAAATAAATGTGTACATTTTAGCAATATCGTGAAATTTCAATAGACCTAAGGAAACATAATGTGGGGAACATCATGAATGATTTTAATAACTTAATTTTTTGAATTTTATCAGCTGTGACATTGGGTTTTCATAATAACTACCCTGCAACATAGAGCCATACAGTAAATATCGCTAAATAAGTGAATAATTAACAATTATTCGCCTCAGGCTCAGTGATTATCGGTGAATATTCACAGTGACGAAGTTGAGGTGAATAATAATTTTGTTTTAGTATAAATACACAGGTGATTATTTCAAAAAAGAGAAGAAAAAAACATTTCAACACGAAATCATCTTCAGTTACAGTGGCAAAACGACTACTGGCAGCCATTTTGTCGGTCGAGGTGATTATCGGCTGATAATCCGAGATAACAAGCCAATGAGAGCGCGATTTTGTATAATCACCTGTGTATTTATACTAAAAGATATTGTTTAGACAATGTTTACTGACAATGCTTAACCTTGATTATGACATTAATACATTAATTTTACTAACTTTGTTACAAATATAATGAATATGATCATGCCAGGAAAGGTGATGGCCAATATAGATATCATACCCACGTATCTTTTAAAAGATTGAAACTGGTTCAAGGAATTGACCAGCTATTAAAGTTTAATGAAGGAAGTAAGTTGAAATTTACTTTCTGATGAGGATTGATGATAAGATATTTACTTTTCTTTAAATTTAAAGTTAATAAACACTTGGTAGTTCAGAGCTATTGTGAATTAGAAGTTCATCTATATATAGGGAAGATATCTGATGACAAGCATTGATGTGCCAACCACAGGAACAAAAGAACCTTTTGTTTCAACATCCAGCGAGCCTCTGGTTGGCACATTAATGACAATAGTTAAACAATAAATTATCTTCCCTATGTACACTGTTTTGGCATGCTGCATTGCAGAGGTTTCCCCACCACATGATGTACAATTTAAACAAATATTTACAGGGTGTCAAGTGGGTAAAATGGTCAGAAAATGAGAAAATCGGGGGCTTTTTAACCTAAAAGTAGGAACAAAATAGCAGCATTTGCACGTGAATAGGAAAAGTAATGGAAATGCCTAATTGAAGTCATCATTGAGAGGTTCAAAATTATTGTCTTTAAATCAACATGAAGTACAAGC
>NW_027180025.1:35000-42500 GCF_036669925.1 Montipora capricornis | reverse complement strand
AGTGAGGGAAACACGAAACTTTTACTCTCCCATGATTTGTCGCGCACGATCAAATTCGCAAATATTTTAAATCTGTTGCGTCAAATCAGTCATAAGTAAAACTATCTTAGTTGCTGATGTGAGACTTTGCTTTAATATGACAGAATTTCCTATTAAAAGTGGTAAAGAAATAAAAAAAGGTCAGATTAGAAATCGGACCAAAATTAATTAATTTCTTTAAGTGTGTGAGACTGTATGTCGTCGTGGAAGCCAATAGGGTAATTGTTCCCACGGAAAGTAAATGTTACTTCTTGATCTAAATAAACAACGCACTTACCTCGGATGAAACCAAGGTTATTACTGGGAAGTACAAATTAAAAATGTCGTGTTCGTTCTTCAATATTGCCGGTGGAATTTGTGGCGCGGACGAACGCAGTAGTTCTTCGACTTCCATCATACCACTCACCCGGTGTAATAAGGAGATCAAAAAACACAAAAAGTCCTTGAAATTTTCCGGCCTTGAAACTGAAGTGGAACTTATCTTGGCAAGATGCGGGTGTTTTGAAAAGCCATCAAACTTCTTGGAAATGACCATCTGTCCCGCTCATCGGGCGCGATGGGCATAGGTTGGCGAAGGCCAAGTGTTTTATGTAGCGTACCGGAAGTTGTTTCGGGTCACTGCAAGGATCTTCGGAAAGTACCAACAATGCAAAAAGGAATAAATTTGTCCCAGTCCATCAAGTTATTGGAACTTACAAATAAGTTTGTCCCTGTGGGCTCAGGCAAGTGATGAAGTGTTTGATGAACTAATAGCCAGTTGATTGCCATCATTTATCGGAGCCCGTATTCCTGTGAATGTCAGACACCCGTATTCCGTTAGCAGCTCGCCCTGTGTTAAGGATTATGTACCGGCTTGTGATATAAAAGCAGTCTAACCAGATATAAAGCAAAACTCCAGTCTTTGGGTACGATTAAATAATAATAATAATAATAATCTTTATTTCTTAAGATAAAAATACATATCCTAAGTTACAATTAATAAGAAAGAAAAAATATAAACTCTAGAAACTATTTACATATCATATTTAAAAATTATTCTGTTACTAAAAACGTTCTTAAATCTGTCCTTGTGGATCCAAGGGACAGAGACTGACGTATTTCTAAGATTGTACCTCGTTTTCTTTTCCTTAGGTAAAAACTGGAAGAACGGACATTCGATCTTTTTTTGTGGAGTGTCCTGTCCGCCTTCTCTAGCAAGTCCCTGATATTTACATTTTTGGACGTATATATGTATCACTTTCTTTTCATACACCGGTCTAAGAAATTCTGTTTTACAAAAAGGTCGGAATCTGAGGCACCATAAACCGACAGAGCGTAAGAAAAATTTGGTAAAACTATTGGGTGAAAAACGTGATCTACTTCCTCCTGGGACATTCCTTCCTTACGTAAAGATCCTAATACGAATAATGACTCGTTGGCCTTAATTAACGTCGCGCGCACGTGACCACTGTATTAACAATTTTGTTGGAACACCTAATATGGGTAACTCTGCGCACTGCGGTATATTACTAACTGACGCGATGTCCTGACTGAAACCTTTCTTACGGAAAATAATCTCCTTGCATTTTGTTGGATTTTCCATTTCCATTTTGTTGGATTTCCAAAGTTTCCATTGATGGAAGAAAAATGTTAGGTTCGTAATGAGCAAAACATATCATTTCTCCCTCACCCCTTTCATCCTTCATCGCACCATCAGCCTTTCGCAATTGTATTTGTTTATGTTTCCAAAAATAGCTACAGTTAAATTTGGTACGGCTCCATCTAAAATTACGCGTCTTGGGATAATTTCTGTGGTGTTAACAGCGTTCGCCCTTTTTTTTACCGGAAGGAATTTGCGTAAAATGTAGAAAGATGCTCAGCGTGTTTAAAGAACAGATACCTGAGACAGGACATATGACAGAAGAAGTTGCTAACATCGCAGATAGTTTGAGCGAGTTAAACCTGGTGAGTATGTAGCCCTAAGCAAAATGCTAAAATAAGAAATAGAAATGTGAAATCAGAGTATAAAAATAAACGAAGATCTCATTAACTAAAAATAGCGGCCGCTAAGCACAACAAACCAGATGACGGACAAACAGGTAGTAAGTGTAAATTTTTAATCATTCGTTCCGCTAGCAGCTGCTTTTCAGTGTATTGGGCTATTACTTTTCACTCTACTAATTGATCGTAGTTACTAGAGGCAGTTCACGTTGAAGGCTGCCTTGGAGTATAACGCTACTTTAGCCGTCTTCTCGCCTCGGCTAGTCGGGTCACCCTGTCTGGCATGTAAACGCTCCAATGTGTTTTCTAACGGAACGTATGAAAAATTGGCTCTTCCATGCAGGGTAGCTCAGTTGTTCGGGTAACTCGGTTAGGCGAGGAACCCTCTCTTTGTGTAAACAGACCCTAAAAAGACATAAATATCTAAGACAATAGAAAAAAGTACCTTCTCCGCCTCCACCCACCAGCCCCCCTAGTGTCGCACATGGAATTCAAACTTTTCTTTCCTTTTTCGCACTTCAGGTCCATCATGAAACTGATAGAGACATTTCTTTTTCCATTCCGGCCACTGATACTGAATGTAAAGCCAAGTCTAAACGAGAGAGTTTTTATGTACCAGACGAGGCTTCACAGGAAAGTGAAGATAGTTTAACCGACGTTCAAGACGAGTCCAGGGAACAGCTCAACCGCTTTCTACAGGTTCGAGACATCAGCCCAGTGCGCCACGTACTGTCAGTACCGTGGAATGAAGCACAAAGCCGTTCTAAGCGTCGATATGTGAGAAAAGCCAAGCAGTGCGTTTCAGCAGTTCTGGATGTCCTTGCTCCAAAAGACTCAAAATGCTTGTGGGATGAATTATGTGAGCGCAAAGGTTATCTAAGAACAACTGGTGGGAAAAGTCGGAAGGATCTGGAGCTTCTTGAAGCGTTTGCCGAGAGTTACTTAAACGCTCAGCACTGGAGTACTCGACGGCAAATACTCTCAATCCTGTCTGACAAGTTGTCTTTCAAAGAGGTGCAGGAGTTTATCTCAACAGTCACCAATTACCGCTATAACATAGCTCGACACCATACCTTGCTACACGGGAGAGCAGAACCGATTCCAAGCCATGAATACCGGAGGATGAAAGTTGACCAAGGAAAATTAGAAGATTTCATTTCGTTCATCACAAGTCCGCATGTTCTTCATGATGTTCCTTTTGGCGAAAGGCTTTTGAAGCTATCAACTGGTGAGGTTATTAAGACCCCAAACGTGATCAGAATGATGATACCTGAGCGTATTGTTCAACAGTACCAACAATACTGTAGTGAAAGAGGTTTTGAGCCCATGAGCAAGCGAACACTACATAGAGTTTTGGATGAGTGTTCAGCGTCTGTTAGGAAGTCTTTACAAGGACTTGATAACTTTTCCGCCCAAGGAACCGAGGCATTTGATGACTTGGACAAACTGGTCGATAAACTGGTTGACTGTGGTAAAACGGAAGTCTGGGCGAGAGAAATGAAGCAACAGCTGCGCTCATCAAAGCAATACCTTAAGAGTGACTACAAGGTATTTTATTTCGTTACAAAATTTAGTATGAGGTTTGCCACAAGAAATTCACGAAAATGGGAGAAACATGATCCACAGCAGGTTTTGTGAACTACTTTCCCAAAGTAAAAATACTGTGATCTTGCTGGATATTTGTACTATATTTTTATTTTTATTATATTTTATTTGAAAGTTAGTATCAGAAGTAAATTCACTGGAAAACTTGAACCATTTACAGACTTCAAAGAAGTTGGTAAAATCTCTGCTAAATGTCCACATTTTCTTTGTAAATTACAATCTCTGTAAATTTGCACACTTACAGAGATTTTGTAACTCCATAAAAAGTCTGTAAAATTTAACACATTTTCGTCCTTACGATGACATAAAATGTGTACAAAATCTCAATAAATCTATGTAAATTGAAGGAAAAATTTACAGAGATTTTATGCGATAAGTACAAAATGGCTGTAAAATCTCTTTACTTTCTCTGTAAAATTTACACGAGAAAAAATCTCTGTAAATCCATCCATATAAAATGTCAGTGTTATCTCTGTAAAAAGTGAGTGAGAAGAATGCATGAAATGTTTATAAAATGTCTACAAAAACCCTCAAAAAACTGGAGGCGAAACGTATGTGAAATGTTTTTAAAATGTTGGTGTTTTAGTGCACAAAATCTCAGCAAAATGTTCACAATATCTCTGTAAATTAAGTATTTAAAACCTGACAGAAGGCAGGAAATGTCAATAAAATGTCTGTAAGACTGGAGGGGTAAAGTATGTGAAATGTTTTTAAAATGATGGTGATTTAGTGCACAAAATCTCAGCAAATTGTTTACAATATCTCTGTAAATAACAGCATTTAAAACCTGACGTAAGCCAGGAAATGTTAATAAAAAGTGAAATGGATGAAAGGTTCCTCGATTTTCAGTAGAAAAAAGACCACGTTCTAGAATTTGTGAATGCATCACTTTTTACTTCAAAACTACAAATAATCCTTTGTTTATATTACTTTCGATAGCATCTACGTGTACGATAACATTCTTGCAATAAGTTCAATAAAATAATTCAATTAATAACATTAGTTACCATGTCAACTTTTTCTACCGTGCTAAAATGGTTTCTAGTTTCGAAAAAACCCACGTCCTATGATGGCGATTTGTGAACCATGATTTATAGCTGATGAAATGGTACAATGTATACTCGTGAAACTTGGGAATAATTCCACTTGTGTTTTGTCCAAAATCAAATAATTTTTCTTGCCTTAAGGCTTATGAAATTATTTGATTTTGGACAAAGCGTGTGTGAAATTATTCCCTAAATTCACTCATCACTATTTGATAACCCATACAAATTCATCAAAATAAGGAATAAAATATATGCAAGGGATTTCATTATTATTAAATAAGTATAAAAATCTGGCTTATGTTACCCCAATTACAAATATAGTTGTTAGAAATGGGCGCGGCTTATCTGCGGGAAGATCTGAAAAAGGCTGCCTCTGGTGGCCAGTTTTCCATCTTTGCATTTAATTTTATGCCTAGTTGCATGTACTAAGCTACAAACGTTCCGCTCATATTCTTGTTGTAATGCAAAAAAATGTATGGCAAAACTGTGTTTAAGAAATTCCTGTCAACAAATACCAGAAAAAGATCAATCATTTACATGTCCAAGTTGGAAAAAACGATGTTCATTACATTAAAGTGCTAAAATTACATTAAAGTATTTTCCGTTTCAATATTGGTGAATAGTGAGTTAACGTTTGATGAACAGTGGATGAACTTGACTTCTAAAGACTAGACTTTAGATTTCTTTTGTTTTCTGTCAAAAAACTTTTTCCCGTAAATTTCAGCTGGTAAGGTCAGGGTGCAGCTTACCTCCGGGTTTACAGTTCACCTGCCAGTTCAGTTGGGTAATACTAGCATACTAAAACAAATTAACCACATGGATTACCTGCATGGGTACACCTACTTTTCAAGTTACATCAAACTGTATGAGGCGTACCACCCGCCAGTTCAGATGAAAAATACTACAAATTACATGTAGTATACTATGACAAATTAACTGCATGGTTAGACCGAATTTACAAGTTACATCAAACTGTATCAGGTGCCCCACCCGCCAGTTCCGATGAAAAATACTGCAAATTAGTATACTATGACAAATTAACTGCATGGTCAGACCGAATTTACAAGTTATATCTAACTGTATGAGGTGTGCCACCCGCCAGTTCCGATGAAAAATATTACAAATTTTGTATACTATGACAAATTAACTGCATGGTTAGACCGAATTTACAAGTTACATCGAACTGTATGAGGTGCGCCACCTGCCAGTTCAGATGAAAAATACTACAAATTAGTATACTATGACAAATTAACTGCATACATGTAGTTAGACCGAATTTACAAATTACATCGAACTGTATGGGGTGCGCCACCCGCCAGTTCAGATGAAACATACTACAAATTAGTATACTACGACAAATTAACTGCACGGTTAGACCGAATTTACAAGTTATATCGAACTGTATGAGGTGTGCCTCCCGCCAGTGCCAATGAAAAATACTACAAATTAGTATACTATGACAAATTAACTGCATGGTTAGACCGAATTTACAAGTTACATCGAACTGTATGAGGTGCGCCACCCGCCAGTTCAGATGAAAAATACTACAAATTAGTATACTATGACAAATTAACTGCAAGGTTAGACCGAATTTACAAGTTACATCGAACTGTATGAGGTGTGCCACCCGCCAGTTCCGATGAAAAATACTACAAATTAGTATACTATGACAAATTAACTGCATGGTTAGACCGAATTTACAAGTTACATCCAACTGTATGAGGTGTGCCACCCGCCAGTTCCGATGAAAAATACTACAAATTAGTATACTATGACAAATTAACTGCATGGTTAGACCGAATTTACAAGTTACATCCAACTGTATGAGGTGTGCCACCCGCCAGTTCAGATGAAAAATACTACAAATTAGTATACTATGACAAATTAACTGCATGGTTAGACCGAATTTACAAGTTACATCGAACTGTATGAGGTGTGTCACCCGTCAGTTCAGATGAAACATACTGCAAATTAGTATACTATGACAAATTAACTGCGTAGTTAGACCGAATTTACAAGTTACATCCAACTGTATAAGGTGTGCCACCCGCCAGTTTAGATGAAAAACACTACAAATTAGTATACTATGACAAATTAACTGCATGGTTAGACCGAATTTACAAGTTACATCGAACTGTATGAGGTGTGCCACCGGCCAGTTCCGATG
Organism: Montipora capricornis; assembly: GCF_036669925.1. Classification (NCBI taxonomy): domain Eukaryota; kingdom Metazoa; phylum Cnidaria; class Anthozoa; order Scleractinia; family Acroporidae; genus Montipora; species Montipora capricornis. The sequence continues at coordinate 35,663 of NW_027180025.1, read as the reverse complement.
AAAAATACTACAAATTAGTATACTATGACAAATTAACTGCATGGTTAGACCGAATTTACAAGTTACATGTACATCGAACTGTATGAGGTGTGCCACCCGCCAGTTCAGATGAAAAATACTACAAATTAGTATACTATGACAAATGAACTGCATGGTTAGACCGAATTTACAAGTTACATCGAACTGTATGAGGTGTGCCACCCGCCAATTCCGATGAAAAATACTACAAATTAGTATACTATGACAAATTAACTGCATGGTTAGACCGAATTTACAAGTTACATCCAACTGTATGAGGTGTGCCACCCGCCAGTTCAGATGAAAAATACTACAAATTAGTATACTATAACAAATTAACTGCATGGTTAGACTCAATTTACAAGTTACATCGAACTGTATGAGGTGCGCCACCTGCCAGTTCTGATGAAAAATACTACAAATTAGTATACTATGACAAATTAACTGCATGGTTAGACCGAATTTACAAGTTACATGTACATCGAACTGTATGAGGTGTGCCACCCGCCAGTTCAGATGAAAAATACTACAAATTAGTATACTATGACAAATTAACTGCATAGTTAGACCGAATTTACAAGTTACATCGAACTGTATGAGGTGTGCCACCCGCCAGTTCAGATATGAAACATACTACAAATTAGT
>NW_027180025.1:0-27500 GCF_036669925.1 Montipora capricornis | reverse complement strand
AATGAAAACTTCTGAATTGTATTACACAATGATAAAATTTTTAATATTTATTATGTTTATAGACATCACAAAATTTACATACAGTCTCACTTTGAAAGAGAGCACAAAACAATTTATCTCATTGGTCTCTGTGCAATGTACATGTATGTAATGTTTCCATGGTACTTTTAAAAATACAAGAGTTTCCTTAAAAATTAATAACAGTTACCTACCTTTTAGAAAAGTCCCATTCAAGACAACCTCCACCAGCCCTTTTTAGCTGCCAAAGACCTAATACATTGCCCTGAAACAAAATATGGACATATAAAAACCCTACAAGGTCAGCTTCATGACCCGACATAATGGTTATGGTAGGAGCTGTGGAAATTTGACCAGCTGGAATTCCTTGTTGACACCCTGGCTTACAAACTTATATGGAAGCCTGTGACAACATCCCAAAGTGTCCACCTTACCAAACTGACCATTTTGTCAATACTAATTATTTATTGTTGAATTTTTCATACCTTTTTATTGATAATGTCTGAATTTATAAGTGTTTGAAGGGTACAACTCAAAACAAATTTTGTATTTCACTCATAAATTTGCTCTTTTTTTGAGGGTGCCTGGGCATAAAGCACTCAAAGCACTAGCTTGTGAGATTTCCCATATCCAATTAAAACAGTGCAAGGCTGTTGCCTAACAGGAGCCCGGTAGCCTGGGGCTCCCAAAGAATAGCTCTGGGCTCCTTAATTTTTCACAGCAACGCCGTTCACTTCATATGTTGGGCTCCTAAGTTCTCAGCGTTTAGCTCTGAGGGCCCCTTTAAAATTTTCTTAGGCAGCAGCCTTGCAGTGGAGCAATCATGCCAAAAATTGTCTCTTAAAACAAACGTTTTGAGATATAAAAATTCCTCAAGATGGCTTTTTGTGTATTGTTATGAATAGGCCATTTCCGAGTTCCTGTCTGCTTCCTCTTCAAAGCAAGTCTAAGTGCGAAGTCTTTGTGATGGTAATTAGGTCTACTTTACATATGAATGAAAACTAATTTTCAGGAGAAAAACTTCGCACTTAGACTCGCTTTGAAGAGGAGGCAGACATGAACTCGGAAATGGCTTATTAGATTAACAACCCGCTCCCTCCTGAGAGTGACACTTATAGATTTTAGTCTGTCTAATGCCAGACGATTTTACTCGTCAATGGGGGCCTCTTCAGGGATGAATGGGTTAAGCACTCATCAAAAAATTTAAGGTTTTGGTGGGAGAAATTGCAATATTAACTGCATCACAATATGATTGGTATATTTAGATGGCTAGCTCTACTACATACATGTAACAGTACATGTACAGGGTTCTCCCTAGTTTTCAGCGCAACAGGTATGGCACCTTTTCACACCGGTAAAGCAATTGGTTAATGTTGGAGGTTCTGCAAAGGATAAGCAACTTCTGAGTGTTTGCAGGCGGTAATAAGTGCTCTTACAAGCAGTATTGTAAATTTTACCGGTAGCTTTATCAATGTTTCATGAAAAATGCTAGTAATGCAAATGCTTTTGAGTAGTGTACTATGGAATACCCCAGAAGACAACTGAATTTTTTTTGTCAAGGCCCACATACATGCACATGCAAACAAGCAAGTGACAAGTAACAAGCGAGAAAACTTGTACATGTATACCATGTCATAGGAAGTACAGTAGTTACATATCACCCTGCACAAGCAAGGTGGAATACAGTCGAATATATGCTGTGCAGTTATTGACTGATTGGTTAAATCTTTTTATGACTTGGTATAAGGGGCTTCACATTACTGAACATGTGACATTGTTTGCACAAGGAGCCAGAGCCGGCTAAATTTTTGCGCAGCCCATCAAAGAATTTTAAATTCCTAGAATACTTTTTCTCACAGTCCAGGAACGAAGGTGTGAAAAAGCAACGTGATCCCAAACCACACGTCAATAATAATAACACCGTAACTGTTCATTAAAGTTGTTAAGATCGAGATCACGTAGTGCAGTATGACACAGGAATAAAAATAGTAACAGTAGAACCGAAAGAGTTAATTCTTCATGTGAATCGTTCCATGTCTGTTTATATTATTTTCTCGTCATCATGTCACACACCAGGCAGTTACTTTAATGTTTAACTCCTCATTTCACAACAAAAGTAAATGCGATATTGCCAGGCTTGCGGATTTGTTTAATCTAACAGAAGTACCGCTAAAAGAGAGGGCCTATTTTCGTCACAATACACCGATTGCAAATATGGCAGCCCCTGCGCGAAGGCGAGGCTTTTCGGTAGTAACCGTTGCTAAGGCCAATTCATTTCTCATTTGTTTTGTCGAAGCGAGTGCATTCGCTCGTTGTTGGCTGTTTATGTGCTCCATTAATTCAAGTAAACTGGTGAGAAAATATTTTTCATCCGAAGCAGAAGTCGAGGAAAGCTTAGAAAAGTTTTATTCATACTTTCGAAGTATGCCAGATAATTGTTGCGTACCGTTGTGTCACAAGTCAGGATACAGAGTTGGACCAGACGTAAAAAGATCACTTATCACGATCTTCCCCTAAGAAATCCTAAGAGGCTTAAGGTATTTGATAAAAGAACCGATTATTGTATTTATTTGCCTATTTGATGGCAGGTGTAAACAAATACCATTTCCGAATCCTTTGCAGACTTGGCTGGTAAAAATCCGAAAAGGTGCCTCGAAGGATTTCAAATTAACCAAGCGAACTAAAATCTGCTCGCTACACTTCAAAGATTCAGATTTTCGTCTCACTTTAAAATGTCGCCGGTACATTAAAGACGATGCTCTTCCATCCATATTTCCGTGGTCAGTGTCGTCTCCAAATCGAAAATCGCCGCGAAAAAGGCAAAATGTTTTTGAGATGCCCTCTTCTTGTCCGACGATGGATAATTTGGCGACCAATGAAAACAACAAGGGTGATAGTCAGGACAAAGAAATCGCCGATTTGAGAGCACAAATCGCCGCACTACAGGACGAAAATTTAATTCTTCAAGAAACCAACAAAGATCTTACAAAATCATTGGACGAAGAACTGAGAAACCAGTTCGGCATACTTAAGTTTAAAGAATCAGATTCAGACATTAACCTTTTCACGGGATTCCCGAACTATCAGACCCTGCTGACCTGTTATAATTTTCTAAATCCGGGTACCACCGGAGAAAAAAAAAATGCCTACGTTTCCAGTGTAACCGATTAAGTGGACTTCACGTGTGAAGCTACAACATCGTGCAAATATCCTTCTATAAAGAAATTCACACCGCGTTCAAACGGTTTCATAACCATGTAGGTCGGTGATTGTTGAATGCTTTTACCCGATGTGCGGACGTACTTTACGACTGAGTTGTTTGTGAATGGGGGAAGGCCGTTTAAGCATTTCTTCATGTCTTTCTCAGAAGGACAAGACTTAAATTTTTCTTCATTTTCCCTGAGAAGTTCGACGTCACTTTTTTTCGTTGGAGCACATGCTTGCGCGTGTGCGGTATTTTTATCCACTGGGATTTCCTTTGCTCTAGAGTAAAACAAACAAGAAAAGCATTGTAACGCTTTTTCCAATGAGTATAAATCCACAATCAAAGTAGCGAGGCTTCACTGTTAAAAACTATTTTCTTACTTCGCAACGAGCTGTGCTTTCACTGTCAAACCTTTCAGGCTGGCGTTATGGTCCCGAAGATACTGCCTCAACTCGTTAACATGCATTTTCTCCACTGGCCTGTCCATGACTTTCTAATTTAACGTTCTAACTTTCTGGAGAGAGCTCAGAAGACCTACAACACAAGCAACTGTGGCATAAAATTCACTCGCATCAACAAAGGAAACCAGAGACGAATTGGCCCTTAGCAACGGTTACTACCGAAAGCCTCGCTTTCGTGTATCAGCCGCCATATTTGCAATCGGTGTATGAGGAGATATGAGCTTCCGCGTTTCCTGGCTTGACGGCGCAGGATAAAATTGCTTCAGTTGGGCAGCGTGCTTATTATTGTTATTGCCTTAAATGGCCTTAATACAATATAAAGTGAAATTACCTGAATTACTAAGGGAGTAGGTCTGCAAAAGTAATGACTGTGCTGAGGCCCTCCTTGGCGTTTTGGGAAACGAGGGAAGATGGCTATTTTGAACTGGGGAACAGAGGAAAAATGACAAAATGTTTTAGGAACAAGGCGACATAAACAATTTTAGGGAGCAAAAAGCTGGGTACAAGTTTGAAAGTAAATTGGGCGGGGAACAAGGGAACAAAACTTTAAAATTTTAAGCCATTTAACTTAAATCAGGTTTGTAAGTAAGATGACGACTTACCGAAAACTCCTGCGGCAGTCTTTTGCTTTTCGGATCTTTTGAATCTTCCTGCCCATTCGCTAAATGTAGCTGTTCGGCCAGGCCTCCCTTTGTTGCTCGCGTTCGTAGACCTCCGGTTAAGGTTTGAAGAAGGTCTCTATTTTTGCCATGAAGTGTTCACCGATTAACCCTTTCGGAGACTGTCTAAGGTTGAATCATGTTACTGGCGTGTAACTTTGTGGCGAATGCTGATTATCTGACCTGAATTTTCGTTGCACTTTCTTCCGGATTCCGTCGATGTTTACTGGGTTTATTTGGTGGAATGCGTGCCATTTCACCCGCACAAAATGTTAAGGAATCGCAAAGATCCAATTTTGGTCGTCCAACAAGGGAAAAAGAGAGGAAGAGCACATGCATTGATCGCCCGCGCGAAAAACAAACCGATAATTCAAACCGATCTCGTTCCCAGAGTCTTTACGGCGGGGCAATTCATAGTGGCGAACAAAGTTGTTGGATCATGTAATTATTGTGAAATGTCCACAATCCTTCTCTTTGTGCCAACATCCAATCACAACCCGTTGCGAGCCCAGTGCGATTCCTGGGGCGCTTTCATTTTGGGTGGAAAAACCGGGGAGAATTTTCTGCTTTAAAGGTGGAGAGCAAATTTCCTCAATCAAAATATGGAACGGGGGAAAGTGTGTTCAAGGAGCATGGTAAAGTCTGCTTACTAGCCTACATTACTTTCTCAATCTCATTCTGTGCTGGGACTCCTATATCACAAAAGCCTTGATTTACATGTTATTTGCATGATTCATCTCAGCAATTTACATGAAATTTACACAGAAAAACTATTTTATGGCCGGGTTGTGTCAATTTACATAGACTTTATGGCCTTTGCAATTGTTGTAAACAATCAAAACGGTCTAATCTTGTGAGGCCCTAAGTACCCGTTTATATAGAGAAAAATTGTCCCGGGAAGAAGGGTCACTCGCTTACCGGAGTTACCCTGGACCAGCCATTTTTTCCTACATTTCCCTATAAAATGCGGTTTAAGTAAACTGTTTACATGAGGAAAAAAAATTGGCTCGGCTAGAAGGGAAACCCACCTAGCCGGGTCACCCTTTGTCAACGGTAGGGTCGCCCTCCTGCCCAGGCCAACTTTATTCCATGTTAACACTTTGGCTCGCTCAGTGGAGTCAACTTGATCGAGGCAAGATGATGAGAGAATGCGCGAGTGCTATCTTCCCAGCTCTTGACTCAGGGAAAAAGGTTAGTTCTTTTCTCACATAAACGCTAGCTAAAAACCCGGCTGGGAGGGTGACCATCTTCCGAGGACAACTTTTCCCCATATCAACAGGGCCTAAGACTTGATCGAAGTCGAACTATTAAAACACATACCGATAGGCATTTTATAGGTTGCAACCGGCGAACTTTTGATAAACCGAACTCAGTGCAACATGCAGGGCTAATTCAACAGTTTCCCACATAATTTAATTAGGTAATAAATATTCGACACTCAAAATCATCGTGAACAGGGCATACAGATCCAAAACCATTTGGTAACTTAGACAGGACACGCATGATGATAGAGCGCAATTTACAGACATTTTATGAGACACCAAACGGCGTAAAAATGTTTGTAAATTTTCGATTTATAGACATTTTTGCAAGATTTTATAAAGTCTGTAAATTTCAAGTATTTCCTCTTGTTGTAGCTCCAATAATTTATAAACATTTTACAGACATTTTATAGAGCTTTACTCAACAAAACTCTGTAAAATATCTGTAAAATAAATTTGCAAAGATTTTATATTTATGGGATTAAGTGTTAAAGTCTGTAAATTTATTATTTACAGACATTTTATGAAGTCTGTAAATGGTCCACATTTTCCAGTGTAAACACCTAATGGAACGTGGGTTTTATTCGAGGGACGCTTAATTCGGAGAATGAGGGGGACGGGGGTGTCACTTATTCAAGAAAGTGTTGCAATTGAAATTGTATACGTAAAAACAACAATTGCGTTTTGTGTTGTCTTTGGTGTGTTTCAGGTCCATGTGGTTGAGTCGTCGAGCATTGCTGATCACTGTAGGACTTACGCCCTAAGTGATTCAACAGACTCAGACTTTCAAGCCTGCTGCGATCACCCACACAATGAGTCATGCGCGCAGTGCTGCCAGTTGCAGGAAGTCCTATCTACCTTGGAAAGTGAGTGTTCTCATGCACTTTGCAATGAAGAGGAGAAGGAGGACATGCTGCACACTATTAAGCAAGCAACAAATAACATCATGATCTGGAAATCCCATCAGTTGCGCTCCGTTCACCAGGATCAAGCCAAATGTTCTGTTTTAGCTAAAATCAAGAGCAAATCTGATGTGTTCCTTGTTCAGGATTGGGCGATGAAATACATGCCACGGAAATTTCGAGAGCCGCAGTCGGACTGGTTTGCTAAGCGTGGGTTACCATGGCATATTACAGTTGCAATCAGAAAGTCGGAAGAAAGCGAGCACTTTGAGTCTCAAACATTTGTACATGTCTTTCAGAATTGTACACAGTGCCGTCGTGGTATCTATAATGCAGGACTGCCTCGCCTCACTGAAGAAGGAAATGCCGCAATTAGAAAGAGCTTATTACAAGCAAGATAATGCGAGCTGTTACCACAGCAGGTATACAATCGTTTCAGCTAAACTAGCAGGTGACATCGCTGGGGTGGTTGTAGAACGGAACGACTTTTCCGACCCTCAAGGCGGCAAAGGAGTCTGCGACCGTCAAGCAGCAACTATTAAGGGAGATGTAGGAAGATATGTTAACGAGGGTCATGATGTGACAACAGCTGTGCAGCTGAAAACTGCCATAGAGTCTGGTCCAGAGTCTCGTGCGAAAGCTAGTTACGTCTCACTTAATACGTCAATTACTCCGCCAGTCAAATGGGAGGGTGTTAGCTTGCTTAACAACTTCAAGTATGAAGAGAGCGGAATACGTGCGTGGAGAGCGTTCAATGTGGGTCCAGGGAAGTTGATACCGTGGTCTCAATTTGAGGGCGTTTTGCAGATCCCGGAAGTTCTAGAAGTGCTTGATCCCCCATCGCAGACCACGCCATATTTCAAGAGCGTGAGACACAGGCATGTAAAGAAATCATCTAAACGGGATCCAGAAGCAACCAACGAAACCACCAGTCAAGACCCAGATGATGATGATAGTGAAAATGATCAAGCTTCACTACTTTTCCCGTGCCCCGAGGAAGGATGTATAAAAGCCTACAGCCATTTTACATCGCTACAAGCACATCTGGACACGGGTAAACACAAACGACTCCCTGAACAGGAAACACTGTATGACAAGGCAAAACGAGTTTACGCTTCAAAGCTCATAGATGAAGGTAGTAGGATTCCCACTGTACAGTTACAATGTGAAGAACAGAGCCAATGCTTAACTCCCCTTCCAATGGGATGGGCTCTAAAGACAATCACCAAGAAGGCTCGTTTTACGCAGAAACAGAATGAATTTTTGAAACAGCAATTTGAAATTGGCGAGCAAAGTGGACGGAAAGCAGATCCGAGTGAGGTCTCAAAATTAATGAGATCTGCAAGGGACGGGTTGGGAGTTCGTCGGTTTCAACCAGAACAAGTTCTAACAGGAAAGCAAATCACTGGATTCTTCTCAAGACTGGCAGCAAAGAAAAGGCTGGCTCCCAGTACAGTGAACCGTGGAGATTCAGACGACGAGGTCCCAGGAGAAGATAACAGGGCAGCGATGGCGCAGACGACCCATTCGGAAATCTGTGCGCGTGTGATGAGGGAGGTTTCTCTTCAGCACCCAATTGTATCCTCGTCAGGCTACAATATCTGTGAACTCATGCAAGCGTGCAAGAAGAAACCGACGTCGCTAAGTGTGGACATGTTGCGTAGCATTTGCATTGAACTGGGCTTGGATGTCTCCGATATAACGCAAAGACGAAAGAATCCGTATATCAGTCGTTTGTCGCAGCTTGTGGACGAATGCAGCTGTGCCTCGTAAAACCGAGAGAATTAAATCAGCTGTTTACATTTATGCGATTATTTAGTAGGTAATAGGTGAGGTGAGGTGAGGTGAGCTTTCCATAGAACCTTACAGTGACTGAGCCCCGGGGGGGAGGGGGGGTACTCCCTTATATGGGCTATATAGGTATCTGCCGCCCCAAAGGGCATGGCTTTTTAGCCGTTTTGGTCATAGATAGGGTATCGATTTTGGCCATTTTGGTCATAAACAGGGTAATACTGGTTTTGGAACTTTAGTCTTGAATTGAGTATGTTTTCTAAGAACAAGCTACGTTTTCATCATTATCGATAAGATCATCAAAAGCCCTTCATAAATTATGTTTAGGGTAACCGTGCCAGCCGCAACGGTCATTAATAGGGTATCGAATTTTTGCTCAGGTCGTAAATAGGGTAGGGAAAATCACAAGTTTTGGTCATAAGTAGGGTACGGGTTTTGGAAAGCGGGCTTCACACCTCCACCCAATTTTTCTGGGAGTACCCGCCCCCACCCCACGGGAACCGAGCCAAATTCTGTACACTGCGTACGTTACTCTAAACTATTTAACCTTCAACCAAACATAACGATGCTCGACAAGTGGGATAGATATTCGTAAGCAGCACGTGTAAGTTAGCTAGTTTCTGAAAATATCTACACCGTGCCAAGATAGGCCCATTTCTCCTTAGGTTCCGGAAAGCGGTATGACGGAAGTTGGGTTGACTACACGTTGTACTTTGTTGGTATGCAAGCGAAATTCCACCGAGAATCTAAAGAATGAACACAAAATCGCTTTTGAATATGTCGTGACACACTCTGCAATACACTCTGGTCATTGAGGTATAAGTGCTTTGTTTATTTAGATACCGATGCAATATTTACGTTTAGGAGGCATGAATTAAGTTGCTCTTCCGTGATAAATTTGTGTCTCTTAGGGCAGTTTGATTTCATCAACATGTTAACTGGCTAATCCAATCTTATTAAAGAAAAATTTCGCACATCAACAACACAGATACTTTAAACTATCACCTGGTTTGGAGTCAATAACTTTACGTGTTTGTACTGTTGTTTTAGCAACGAAGTTGTTCAACCAGGGTAGAGTAGAGTGTGATTTAAGTTTGGTCTTCCTTGTCTTTTTTCTCTTGCACGCGATGGTCAAGATAAGTGCTATTTCTCTAACGTTTCACAGGCGTCAAACAATTTAAACCCGTTTTGTGATGTCTCTGGCGTTTTCTTGTTGTCGTTGTTTTTTCCTTGCATGGGGGGAATTGTGTTACATCAGCTTACGTTGTAAATTCAATGGCGCTGAATTGTAATTTTCTCGAATTTTGACCGGCGTTCATTCAAAACTGCTACTAGATCCCAAATAAATGAAACTACAAACCTAAACCTCAATGACTGGACACTCTTTGGTTAAAATATCAGAAGATTTGAAACACTACCGGTCAGCTTTTTGCCGCGCTGGATTTGGATTATTTTTGAGTTTTCAACTGATAAGAAAAGTGTCTTTAATTAATCGGGGCTCAGTTCGCTCGGAAAGAACAAGAGATAAAAATAATCACTATGTCTTGTCCAAGGAAGAGTAAATATATTCAATTAAAGTTGAGAAAGATTCACAGCGATGTAAACGTCCGTGTAGCAAGGAGCTGAAAAGTGTGAAATTTCGGATTCTCACGGAGTGAAATATGAGCTTCCGGTGCGATAACCATTTTTCGTGGTTTTCTGCCGTTAAATGAAATATTTCTAAAAACTAACTTGATTCCCTTTAGTTAGTTACCTAGGACTTCAAACTGATAAAGTCTGAGCGAAATCGATTTTTTGACCGTGGCCACATTTTTTTAATTTTCTTTGATTTTTAGGGACATTCACTCTTAATCCCTGTCCGGCGGGGTTAGTATCAGGATGGGAGACCACAACAATTATAGCCCTCATAAAACAGAAGCATCGGACCGAAAATACTATTAACGCTAACAAATGCGAACTCAGCAAGGTACAGATTTTGTTAGCTTGCTTTATGCAAAACAAATATTGATGCAAAAGTAAATAACTATTGATACACAGTTTTTAGAAAGAGCAGAAGGAAGTTTCCGGGACGGTCGATCGAGAATAAAACATTTTCGACATCAAAACAACATTAATTTTGAACCGTGAATAGAGAATATAAAAAGTTACGATCAGCGGCAAACTTTTTTGGAGATTTTTGCTACGTTCAAATAAATCGCAAAATCGAAAGGTGACATGACCGGAATTCAGCGGGCGCCGTGATTAAGTAATACCGCGGCATGTTTAGGCCCTGTTTACATGGAGGGAGGGTAACCCTTCTAGAGGGTTACCCTCCTGTATTGTTTTTCCAGGTTTCGTTTACATGCGAGATAGGGTTGCCCCAGGAGGAGAGTAACCCTACCTGCTTGCTAGGGTTACCCTTCTAGGAGGGACATGTTTTTGTTTATTTAAGCCATAGGCCATTTCAGAAACGTGAGAGGACTGGGACGAGTTTCTCATACTTGCTTGGATTGAAAATCTAAACTCTTCAACTGAAATGTTGCCAAATGAAAAGCTATCCAGCCAAGTTTGATAGTTTTCTACGGAAAATTGGCCAAATGGGAGACTTGCAGAAGTTGCAAATTCCCATACAAACCCTTATAATTTTGTGGCCTGTCTACCCATTCCATACAAAATCTCTATTTTAGGTGATATTTGTAGATATATTATTTCAACATTTTCCTCCTCTAAATACATCTATTCTTGGTAAAGAAACAAAAACTAGGTTTATCTAACATTTTAATTTATAAGTTTTTTAAACAAACGGAAAACAACAAAACTCGTCCCAGTCCTCTCACGTTTGTGAAATGGCCTATGTAAACGCTCGATGTAGAGTTACCCTCTTGGAAGCATCAAGTTTAGGGTTGATCAGATTACTGTCATATTCCCGCCAACTACAAATATGTCTTCGCGTGGTTATAAACCTGGGGAACTATTTCGTCGAACAATGCTGGCAAGAGTGACTAATCCAAGCCTGAATGATACAGAATGCCAAGAGGACAGTCAGACCAACAGCTTGGCGGCTGGAGTAGAACAGGTTTCCGATGATATCGAATTAACAGCCGAAAGTCTCGACGAAGCCGACGGTCCGATAGGCGGAGTTGTACTTGATCAGCGCAACAAGTCAAAAGGGAAAAGAAAAGCGGCCAATCGTTCAGACTCTTCGGCGAAAAAGGCGAAGAAATGGGCATGGACGCCCAAAGCCGTTGAGGTATTACTCAAATACATCAAAGAGTACAAAACCAAATGCGAATTCAACGGCGTCGACTTCGAAGCTGATCTGTCGAGCATGTACACTGAAGTTCGCCGGTGCTTGGCTGCAGATTTTCCACACGATTTTAGGCCTGAATCCTGCCACGATCCTGGGAAAGGACTCAAAGATATGGACAGCGAAGAGTACGAGTCTTGCAGAAAAAGGTTAGAAGAGGAGAAACAAAATATCAAACTCGGATATCAACGGATAAAGGAAAAAGTAAAGAATGTAAGACAAGACTACCGTAGCGCAGTGAACAAGGGCGCCAGGAGCGGCAGTGGTAAAGTGGTGCAAGATAAATACGATTTATTATCTGATATATGGGGAGGTTCTCCTTCTACGACGTCACTGCCTTTCGGCATTGACGGTGAATATGATGAAACCCCAGGATCATCAGGTACCATTTCTGATCGGGAGAATGAGGGCTCTGAAGGTAGGTTAAGTGAATTTTAGTTTTGTGCAAAAACCAAGGACATTCACACCTAAAACCCAGTAGCATGTGAGTCTGGAGTTTTTGCAAACTTTGCGACGTACAGACTGACTACAAGATTTCGTTGCCATAAACTTCAGCTGATTTGGTGGGTTGGCTGGTGCAAACCAATTTGACCCCCAAATGCTTATGACATAATTTCCTGCAAAATGCAGCAAGTGCCAATTTCATAAAAACACCATTATAAACTGTAGTATTTTGGCTTCAGTACTGCTTCCTAATATTATTAATAATGGGAAAAATCATTAGTGGCTATTATCATAAAGTCAGCTAAATAAAAGATAAACAAGACAGTTCAATGTTTTTCAAACTTATTCTCACATAATTTTAATATTGCTATTATTATTATTATTATTATTATTATTATTATTATTATTATTTGCAGAATGGTCCCCAGCTGATACATCTGGTTCTTCAACTGACGCCGAATCCAGTAAGAGAAAAGGTAAAGTTAGTGTTTCCAATATCCCCAAGCTTGTACACAACAAAAGGAAACACATGGGAAAAAGTCTGTCCCAAGCACAGAGGGATCACCTTCTAATGAGTACCGCAAAAAAGGATATGCACTTAAAGAAAGACATGTTAGCCGCATTTGAGCGATCCAACAAAACATTGGACGACTCAATATCAAAGATGACAACATGTCTGACATCCCTTGGAGAAGGAATCGCTTCAGGAATGCGAATGCTAGCCATGGCACTAACTAACCCACCTGCTAACTCCAGTCCTGCAATGCCCTATGCACAACCAAATTACCCTCCACAGTATAACAGTTATGGTAGACTCAATACATCTTTCCCTATGACACACGAAGCAAGCTATGAAAATAGAGATGCATTCCCCGCCTCCCATTATCAACGTATTGCAAGTGGTCAAGAAAGTGGGCGCTCTAGTCCCTTGTGCAACAGGCCCAATTTTATCGGCCAGTCAAACCTTGTATGAAGGTGACAATAATGACAGTTATATTTTTAAACTAGCCATTAATGAACTTTTTTTTTTCAATTTTAACTTGTAACTTCAAGGGTATTAAGAGACAATATTTGAGGATCACGTCAAGAAAAAGTTGTTGTAGAAAAAAAAAAGTGAATATAAATCAAGGTTAAGGTTTACTTATGTTTTTTTCTTTTTTATAAAAAGATGTTATGTCTAACCAAAAGAAACGATTTCAATGTTTTATTTCAAATTGTAGCAATAGCCAGGTTTACATAAACTTCTATTAAATCATGGTCAACATGCAGTTCCAGAAAATATCCATACTCACACCACAGGAGGTCATTAGATTCCCAGAAAGTATGAAGGTAAAAAGGAACATCCAAAGGGCTTTCAGAGGGAAAGTTCTAACCGAAAAAAACCTTTGTGGAGGCAAGGGATATTTTCTGGGACAACACAGAATTATATTGATCACTTTTTGTATTGTTCTTAATAAATTATGATAGATTGTATTGTGATAAATTCTATTATTGAATGAAATTAAAAAATTCACATTAAGGATAGTGCCTGGAGGCATTTTTGCACAGTTTATGACTATGCCGGAAAAGCAGATCTTAGCAATGGCTATTGGAATCTAAAAAGATAATTGAGGCTAACCACCCTTTTTTTTAGAGATAATTAATAAACAGTAATTTTAAAGTGCCAAAATACAAAGCAATGTATCGCATTTTTTATTACTCTGAAGAATACATGGTTCCCCCCAATTTTCTTTTTAAATACTACATGTAAGAGCACTTGCTAAGTTCTACTTTCTCTGCATAGTTTTAAACCGCACAAAGATATCCCTGTATTGGTAGGCACCACCAATAGGAAACCTGAGTATCTTGAGATGCACAGAAGGTATGCACAGTAACAAAAGTAGGCACCGTCCTTAATTAAATTTAAATTTTCCATGTCAAAATTATAGACTATATTGAGAACATGGATAACTGGGTAACAAAGAAAAAGATTAATGTGGAATGTGCTCCTTGTAGAATTGTGTGGTGATGTTCCTCACGTGAGCGCCCTCGGCAGAGTTGAAAGAATATAGGCGGTCAGGAGCATCCTCAGGCTGCAATCTGTCGCATGCAACTTGCCGTGCAACTGCATCATCTTCTATGGTCATATTTTGCATTTCACAGAAGTTGTGCAGGACAAAACAGGCATAAACAATGAATGGGACAAAAACCAGGCCCATATCAATTCTTTTGTTCAAAATTTGCCATCTGGCCTTAAGCCTACCAAAAGCACATTCGATGGGATTTATTGCGCTTCTCAACATATTGTTAAAAATAACTTCTTCATTTGTGCGTGCATGGGGGTACTCTTTCATACAGTAGGGTAGAAGTGGATAAGCCGGATCCCCTAGCAAGGTTACAGGTACCTTGTCATACCCTGGAAGAATTTCCTTGAACAGCATAGGTATCTTTTCCTCTTTTAACAGTCTGTTTACCCTGGAATTTGCAAAAACCCGTCCATCATGTACACTGCCTGGCCATTTCACTTCAACATCAATAAACAACCCTCTCCAGTCACGTAATGCTTGTACATTCAAGGTATACTTTTGTTTATAGCTAAAGTGGTCGTGAGGATTTTCAGTGGGTTGATTTATTGCAATATGGGTTCCATCAACACATCCAAACGCTTGTGGAAATCCATATTTATCTTCCATGCCTTTCACAATATCTTTCATTTGCTGCTCGGTTGACGGGAGTTTTATGTATTTTGGTCCCAAAACCCTGGCAATGACATCACAGACTTTACGTACAATCATAGAAACTGTACAACGTGCGATTCCAAAAGCGTTTGCTGTCATAGAAAGCGAACCTTGGTCTTTTAAAAAGTACAAACTCAAAGCGAGTTGCTTTTCCACTGAGAGCACATCAAGTCCTCTTGGGCTTCTGCCAGGCTGAAGGTAAGGCCGTATTTCATCTGCTAGCGCTATAAATACATCACGATCGATTCTCAAATTTTTCTTCCACTCTGACTCGGGCAGAATTCCGTTTAAGAGGTTCTGCCACCACTGTTCTGTGCGACCTGGATTTCGCCAAAGTCTTCCTCGCCGGAAAACTGCTCTCCTTCGTAGGTATCTGAGTCGTGCCACTGCTGCATTGGACTGGTGAGCTGCCTGTAGCGTCATTTGCTGTTGACGACGTCTTTCTTTCAGTAGTAGGGAGTTTACGAAGCAGTACGCGATGCAGCCTAAAACGTCACCGGAAGTAATTTGTTCACAAAGTACGTCACTGCGCATGCCTGGCGCTAAACGACAACGCGTCTTCTTTACGTTCAGAGCACGAGGTTTGCACTTGCAGCGTTTCGAGAAAACGTGAGTAGTTTCTCCGCAATTTGACCTAGAATTCAATTTACTTTTTCTTCTTTACAAGCAAAGCTGTTTTCCTAAGTCCGTAAAAATGTCATTTGTTGTAAAAAAATACCAAAAAAAATTTTAATTTGCCTACTGTAGGTCAATTGTTTACCGCGCTATGATGAATGGACAACACGCAGACCCGCCGAGTTCGATACAAAAGTCGAGAACTGGCAAGTAAGTCTAATTTTTGTTTATTAGAAGATTCAATTTCCCGTCCTGCTTAACTATAAGATTAAAGTGAGTTTAAAGTTTATCTTCGTTGAAAACAAACTAAAACAGATTTCTTTTTTTTTTTTTACGCAGTAATGTGATGTACTGGACAAGCGAGCACGATATCCTGTTATGCAGAGAGGTTGTTTCCGACAATCCGTACAAAACAAGAAAGGGTTCGTCGCAAAGAAGCGAAATTTGGGATAGAATAGCCAACACTTTGAATACCTGTCCCAAGCCTGTCTTTGCTGTGGACAAAAGGTCCGGGAGGGATCATGTGGGTATTTTAATTAACCGAATCAAAAAGAAGTTGAGAGCTAAGGAAAGGAGCTCGGGCATCGCGCCGCCCAAGTCCACAGAATTTGAAAGCTTGGTGGAAGAAATTTTAGCGCTCGAAGAAACAGCTGATGCAGAAATGAAAGAGGACGACGAAAGTGTGAAAGGAGAGGCTGAGAAAGAGAGGGCAAAGGCCACAGATATGAGACTTAAAGCACTCGAGAAAGTGTCGGAGACGATGAAGAGATATTCCGATGAAAATGATCAGCAAAAAGTAAAGAAAAGAGAACGGAGAAGTGGCAGCGAGACCATGTTATTCCTGTCCAAAAAAGCGGAAAAAGACCAGGAACTTAAACTTGAGGAGCTTCAACTGAAAAAAGAGCAACACGATTTGGATCAAAAACGTCTACAGGCGAGCATTGACCAGCAACGTCAGTTTTCAACAAGAACAAAGTGAAATGATGCGGCTGATGCAAGAGCAACAACAACAACAGCAGCAGCAACTCTTAGCATCACAACAACTGATGTTGAGGCAGCAACAAGATCAAACTAAAGCACTGATGATGAGTTTGTTGAACAAACTTGTGAATAAATAGCCACCTAATTTACTTTAAATTCACAAGTAATGCTGGTAGAACTGTCGTTTGATTTTTAACTGGGCAATTGCAAACCAGTTTTTATATTTTATTAAATTTTGTGCTTGTTTTGATAAGTGTCACGACAAACGTTTTCTGTCAGCGATCAGTGTTTGTATTTCAACAGTGGCACCGCATTTTTCTTGTGCCGAGGAGCCCGCCTTTCCTTATTTCCTTTAATAATTGTTATCTCATTGGATGACAGACACGTTGCCTTAAAATTCCCTTTTATATTTGACATATTCGAAACATTTTCTGGCTAGAAGAGTTGAATAAATTGGTGAAAATTTATATTCTAGATCTGTTGCGTAAACTACAATAAAATTCTATATTTTCAGTCTGCTATAAAAGCAACTAGTGATACTTCATTTATTTGAAAACAAATTTTTAAAAAATCCCTAGGAAATCTAGGGGAGGGAGTATGTAGAGGGGCTGATGAGGCAAACCTTTTTCCAAGAATAATTGTAGGCCAAATATTAAGGTCACATTTCTAAAATGAAAATCTCTCTTGCATGTGGGTTTAACAGTACTCGTCACTAGATTAAAATCAATGTAACTATTAAGATACAATCAAGGTGTATTCAAAGAATTGTGAGTCTTTTTAGTCCGTAGGCTGTTGTCGTTAATAACTAAAATGAGTAATAACTGCAGAATACCCCCATTAAGGATCCTGAGTCTTGTGCACAAACTCTTTGGTAGTTTGGAAATGCCAGGAATGCACTGTAACAATGAAATGAGCTGAAATTGGGGATATGACATTCTGCAATCTAGTCAAAATAGAATTACGAAAAAGTAAGTAGCCGAACACTGATATATATAAAGGTCATGAATTTGGGTCTCTCTGTATTGCATTCGTCTTCAGAAACCTAATTAAAATAGTCCTGGATTTGGGGAGGATCTATTCCAAAAAACTTCGAAATACTTGATTGATAAAGACAACTGTGAGCGTTTCTTAAGAGCGCACACACAATGTACATTTTGCCAACAGGACTTAAGCCGATTTTTAAGTTTTTCTTGAAATCTAGGAATGCAAAGTAGTTCACGATGTCCCCAAATAGCCATTCTACGGAAACTCTGACTTTGCTCATGGCCTTGTTGAACAGTTCTTCTGCTGGTGTGAAATTAGCGCCTTTGAAGGGCCCTTGTAAATGAACACGCAAAGGGTACGCAGGGTCGCCATAAACGCATAAGGGTGTCCCATCCGGTGCAAACGAGTACTGCGATAATTCTTGCACAAGTCCTGAGTCAACTAGCATACCACTATCGTGTCTCCTGCCCTCGACTGGACCAAACAGACTTGCGATAAGCCCATTTGGTGTAACTACGGACTGAAACTTTATCCCATGCACCCTCTTATGTCCGTTATAGAGAATTCTCTGGTTTTGATCTGGCTTACATAGGGGTCTCACTGTTCCATCTATGAAACCCCAACAATTTTGGAGTGGAGCTCCCTTATCATGTATAGTGGCAGCAAAATGACGGAGACGGTCCCTGGAAAGCCATGGCTGACATAACTGTGTGATATCGTGAGTAGGTGGCTATATTCATTGAATACATAGTCCATCAAACGGTTTGTAATCATGCAAAGTTGTGGAACAGGACTCCCGAATCGAGGTACCATATCTGCAAACCGACACGGGTAGGCAAAACGGTTCAACAACGCACTTAAAGCCTCCATTCCGTCCACAAGAACGCCATTGAGGCATTTCATTATTTCTGGAATATCAAGAACTTCTCCAAGTAAATAAATATCGTTCTTAAAAAAGCGAAACTCAGCCTTACACTCATCATCTGTCATAGAATCAAGATCGAAACGACCATACTTCCAGTAAGGAAATTCGAGATTTCCAGAGGAATTTAAATCGTACAACAGGGCGAACTCTGTATCATCAATGCTTCTATCTTGATATGCAAACAATAAAGCTTCCTTTGCCTCTCTGAATGTTGCCATTGTATGAAGTATAACTGATACCAGCCATAAAACGAAAGTGTGTTTGGCAGAGTTTGAAGGATTTGCGCTGCTCTGTCTCTGGGCTGTCGTCGCGTTCGCATCCGTAACTTTGTTTTTCCCGCTTTCGTGACGGCGTTCTTGCTCCGGGCCCTTCTCGGTTTCGGTGTTTCAAAACTGCGTCGCGTCCTCGTTCGTAAAGTCCCCAGTAACAAAAACAATAACCCATAGCACTGAAACGCCGCCGCTAAGAATGTGAGCGCGAGCAAATTTAAGTTTACCGCCAAAACATCTCGTTTGTCCGCCATTTTGGTGTTTACATGCTAAGCGACCGCGCGCTGGCTTCAGGTTTCCGCGGTTTAGTTGGCAGAGATAGCCCCGGGGATAACCCTACACATGTAAACGGGAGCTATCTATTGACCCTTCTACCCTTCTAGGAGGGTTACCCTCCCTCCATGTAAACAGGGCGTTACTCGCCAAACAGTGAAGCATCTGTGTCAAATGATGGCAAGATACCGGGTTTTCGTAAGTTTCTTTTTCTGTCAAGTGCTATAAAGTTTGACAATGAAATGAGCGAAGTCAAAACAAAGATCACAATCGCCCAACTGTTGAGGTTGACAACTTGTTTATGCAAAGTCAAAATTTACTGTCCAAGACGCGTACGGCGTTATTTATCAACAGGTAATTCCATCATTTTGGAAATAGCAGCTACTTTATTATTGATCTGCGTCACTGATTTTGAGGCTCATTTTGAACTCAAGCATGCTTCCAACAGGCCTGTGAACCCTTCCTGCTTTATACAGAGCAATACTAAAAAATTCTCCCATATCACATTTCAACCTTAAGCTTAAAAATTCAATACATAACACGATATTATAATTCACAAAGGCAGAAAATACCACAGAATCCTTTTCCAGCGAAACAAACAACATATTTGCGCTTAGAGGCGAAAACCTCTTCCAATTTCATTGCGTGCGTGAAGACAAGAAACTCAATCGTGTCAAATTACCATGTACTTCAGGTTCAAACCCTTTCCTGAAGAACCTTTTCCTTGAATAACAAGAAAATGCTTTTCTATTGCCATAAAAACTATCCAGCACACATATCATAAAACATGATGAATTCATAAAGGCCACCTTTTCCAGCGAACAATTTTTTGAAACAAACAACATATTTGCTATTAGAGGCAAAAACCCCTTCCTATTTCATTACGTGCGTGAAGAGAAAAAACTCTATCGTGTCAAATATGCGCAATATTACAACAAACTAAAATTTCAGGATCAAACCGTTTCCATGAAGAACCTTTTCCTTGAATAATGAAGCACAAAATAGACGACAAGCTTTCTTTCAAATAATTCTTGGCTGTCACATTTCCAATTTTTTTTTACCTGAAGACTGTGCAGAGTTGATCACAGATCCACTTAAGGTGTTCGACTCGTTTTCTGTCTTTGTTGAACCCATAAGTTACCAGAGAAGTTTCCATTTGGTTTCAGTGTTCTACATAACAATTAACAGCACACTTGGCAAAATCTTAGAAATGCAGCTCACTTTGATTTCGGCTCGACGGGCGACAGATTGTTGTCGAAGTCCATTACTCGTCGCGCGTCGCGTCTCAGATTCCACCACCTGTCTTGTTCAGTATCCAATTGACTTGCCATTATTGAGCTTCATAAGGGTCTATTTTGTTCAAAGATCCACTAAAATGCCATTCGCGTTACATGACTTTCGGCACCATTGCCGGTTAAGTTAATCGTTCTACTGTGTCCACCAGAGATATCTACGCATTTTCCACTACCCTCTCGATCCTAAGAAAATACACGCAGAAGGCTCTATGCACAAAGACACCACTTAGCAGGGAGTGACAGGCAAGACTTTTACCGACACGGAAAAAAAAAGAAGAAAAAGAAAACAAACAAACTAAACGCGGACCCCGACTGGGTTTGCCATACTGGCAACCAGTAAAAATTGTGACAAAGCGAGCCCATGTCTGAGCTTTATCAGAAAATAAACATAAACAAGAAGTAAGGCTAATGCTTGCTGCCCCAGCCCAAGTCTGAAAGGCGATCAACTACTGTCTGAAATAATGCTGCGATAACAAGATGGTGAAGACATTTAAAACCGAAGACGGTAAAATAGAAAAATAAGTAGAAAAATACGATGGTCCCAGCCCATGACTGAAAGGCGAGAGGAAGCCTAAGATACCCCGGAAGATTGACGAATGTATACTTTAAATGCGTCGGATTTCCAACGGCCAAGGTGGCGAATTTGTGCATCCGATAAGCCTTTCTCCGCAGCCCAAGAAGCAGCGCCGATCAGGAAAGAGTGAGACTTGCATTTGGCGGAATCAAGCCCACAAAAATTTAGCGCTTGCCGAAGTTGTTGCGTAAATTGGCCAGTTTTCACCGGAGATCCGTCAGGAAAACAAAACAAAGGACCGGGCGACGTACCCCTAACGGCGGAATAACGGTATAAATAAGACACGGGGCAAAGCTCGGTTCCCTCGGTGCGTTCCAAAACCACTGAGAAAGGAGGCCTGTCAGTGTTGTGCTTAAAGTCCTTTATGACAATGGTCGCAGAGGTCACGAAATTCTGTGTAAAGTGGAAATGGAGGTCCCGGATTTGTAATAAAGGTTTAAAATTTGCACCCTTGGCCGTGAGCTCACGGACGCGGAAAAACCCATAAAAAGCTACCAAAAACATGGTTTGGTACAATAATCTTTGGGTCATCTTTGGAAAGCTGAAGAATTTGTATTATTTAAGGGCAGGACTAGGTGTTGTAAAACGCTGCGTGTTATTGGAAGCCTGACATCCGGTGAGGAGTGAAGCTTGCTGTGAGCCGCTAGCAGCTTCTGTACTAAAAAATTTCTTGTGGGATCAGGAAAATTACCTAACTTGTGAACGTAGCTTAAAGCGGAGACATACGTCGAGATTGTGGAGGATGCAAACTTCCTCGCTGAAAGATAAGATATAAATACTGCCAAATTGTTGATCGAGACAGGAAGGAGTGCGGAACGAGAGTCACAAAATTCAGAGTGGAATTCGACATATGTCTTCCACGCTTTTTCGTACGTCTTACGGGATCCCTCAGAAATAGCTGAATGCAGCAGCTCGCTTAAGTGATGCGCCAATTGCTGGATAGTAAGGCTTCCGGAACCGGCGTTGGTCGTTCGTCTACGTAAGGTGCTAACAAACGGAATTTCTCTACCTGTAAGCGAGATAAAGCATCGCTTTCACGATTAACGCAACCGGCGATATTCTTAGCATGGAACAGAATATTATATTTGAGGGTACAGAGCACAAAGTGCCTGAGTAGAACCATCATTGAACGATCTCTAGCAGTTTGCCTATTGATAATTTCAACGACTGCTTGATTATCCGAAAAGAAAACTAATACATTTGTTACGCATAAGCGGTTCCCAAATCTCAATCGCCAGGAAAATAGGAAACAACTGTAAAATAGCAATATTGAGTTCCTTCCAGGAATCGGGCCATTCCCCAAAAAGCCAGCGTTCACCAAATATCGCGGCATAACCAAGAGAACCTGCCGCGTCTGTAAATAAATTGAGCGTTTTGGAAGTAAACCAACGAAAGCTGAGAAAAAACGATTTGCCGTTGTACGCGCTCAGGAACTCGTGCCACATGTGTAAGTCATGTTTAGTTTTCTTTGTTGATAATGTGTGGGTTTCCGGATGCCTTTTGTTAAATCGATTAAACGGCGAAGAAAGGCGCGACCGGGCACGACAACCGAACAGGCAAAATTGAGAAGACCTATTAATGACTGAAGCTCTTTTAAAGTAAGGCTTTTACGCGAGCAAAAGGAAATCAACTGCTCTCGGCATTTGGCAAGTTTGTCATCAGGTAAACGAGCCTCCATCGATACGGTATCCAAAGTGATGCCTGCAAATTGTAAGGCAATTGGCATCGGAGGGCCCAAGAAATAAAAAGTCGTCCAAAATGTGAATGACTGCCGAAGAGTGTAGTTTGTTCTTAGCGATCCATTCTAGGGCGGTGCTGAAGGAAAGGAAAGGAAAGGAAAGGAACTTTATTTAAGTGTCTAGTCGTTCTAGCGCTGGAGCGCTAATTGGGGACACTGTAAACTGAAATTAACAATGAAAGTAAATCAAGTCAAATGTTGGTTTTTGAGGAGAGGGGAAACCGGAGTACCCGGAGAAAACCTCTCGGTGCAGAGTAGAGAACCAACAAACTTAACCCACATATGACGCCGAGTCTGGGAATCGAACCAGGACCACATTGGTGGGAAGCGAGTGCTCTAACCACTGCGCCATTCCTGAAGGTTTCAAATTTACTACACGACGAGGAGCACCCCATGGGAAGGCATGTGTCAAAGTAAAATTGTGCTTGCCATTCCATTCCCAGCAACGGAAAATCGCTGGAACTGACAGGAATGATTCTAAAGGCGGACTTAATGTCTGTTTTCGCCAGAAAACAACCCTGCCCCAACGATTTAATAAGACCTATTGCGTCATCAATGGTCGCTTATCGAACAGAGGCGAGCTCTTTAGGAATACCGTCATTAACAGAAAACCCATCTGGGTAGGAAAGATGGTGAATTAGCCGAAATACTCCCGGTGACTTTTTGGGAACGATGCCTAGGGGAAAACCCGGAAGGGTTCGAATGGGGGTACGTCAAACGGACCAACAATGCGGCCTGCTGCGAGCTCCTTGAGCAACTTATCATTGACGCTAGTGGTATTGTCTATGGCGCTTTTGAGATTTAGGGATCGTAAGGAAAAGAAAGAACCAAAATACCGTATGGAGAAACCGTGAACAAAGCCTTTTAATAGATAGTCCGAAATAGCGTCATCATACTCCTTAAGGTAAAATGCGAGGCGGTCGGGATTGACTGAGGTTGGCCCGTGACTCAGCGGCTCCTTGACGGTCACCTCCAGAGGGTGTTCTGGGTGCTGGGGTATTTGGTGTGCCGCTCGATTTTGTGGCGGTGCATTGGCTTGCGGGGTGGACTGCCCCGCATTTAAAGCATGAATACTTGAAACTGCATCCCGGGCAAAATTGTCTGGACTGAAAACGCCAACACACACCCTTGGGAAAGGACTGAAAGGGACGCTGGTTGGGCCGCCGGGCACGAAAATCGGAATTGTATGGTGACCTAGAGGGGGTAAGGGGGCTATGTAAAGCCTGATGTCATAATTCCCATGCTACATTATTCCACGGATATCGATTAGGCTTAGACTGGCGAAGAAACCTAAACTGCTCGTCATAATTACGCCAATGTCCCGGACCACCTCGCAATACTTTATTAACGAGCTTATCGCACTAGGAGCCTTGATAGTGTAAACGGCTACAAACACATTAAATGCAGTGAGCCATTGGTCAATAGATAAGCTCCGTCGTTTGGGTATGACGTGTTCAAGGCAAAGACCAGGTCATTCGTCACAGAAGTCCGGAGTTACTGTAACGAGCGAACCAAAATCCACATTTCATGAGCCCATATCTTTGTCTTGATACGATCTGAGACTCGAGATTCCGGCTCGAAATTGACACTGGAAAACGTTTCGTGTGGTTTATCAAGCGGAAAGATGAGCCTACCGGCAGCTGCGGTGTTTGTCAGGTACGCGATTTCTTTGGACGTGGCGTCTCCAGGTTGGTTCTTGGGCACTCGTGCGTGGTTCACTTGCAGAAGGCGCGGGACCGGCATTTATAATCCCCGCTGACTGTAAAGCGCCTGAAATGACTTGAGAAATAAGGGCAGTCAGCTCAGTGGGGCTGAACTGCGAAGTGGACGCTACTGGCGACGACTCAGGCCAAGCCATTGCAACAATCTCTGCTCGTCGCCGTTTTGCAGGAACTGCCGTTGTTGGTCCTTTTGCTGCCTGGCGCTTGGAAGCTCGGGTAGAAGGCATGCTTATGAGAAATGGTACCTTATATTACTCCAACATATATTATAACTATAGTTATGAGCAAAGTTAGCGGGTGTGTCCTTATACCGTGGGTTAGTTATTGGTTAGGCAAATCATCCAAAAGAAACAAAATAACCACCGAGGCAAAAATCCGAGACATTCAATATAGGCTCACGAGTGCTGGGCTATTTATGCGCCAGCAAGACGTAAAGTAGAACGTAAGCCAAAGAATGTCAAGTACAAACCACAGCGAGACAAAAAATCCCAGACATCCAATATAGGCTCATTTTGCTGGGCTATTTTTGCGCCAGCAAGACTTAAAGTAGAACGTAAGCCAAAGAATGTCAAGTACAAACCACAGCAGGAACCTAAAATGATGAACGATCCGAACGATCCGAGACATTCGTAAAGGACGGTTGTCCTATGATGGCCTGGTGTGTTGGGCACACTAATGTAAAAACAAAGCCGCCAAGAGATAACACACTAAATAGCCATAAATGTCAAGGACAAGTCATGCAAGTGACTAAGGACTGCATGATAAACAACAATATAGCCTGCAATTTTGTGATATATGCCAAATGTATAAAATTGAATATATATTTCTCTTTAGAATACGTCGTCCACTTATCAAACTGGCCGTGAAGCGCCAAAGACAAGTAGCAAAACGGCTAGGTTGAGGACACACCCAGTAGCTGCAACGCCTTCAAAATAGCCCCTCGAATGCTGCGCATAAATTTATAATTGCCTATCTATTAAGGTGAACTCCGTCGGGTCAATATACAAAAAGTTACAAGTTACAAAAACCCCTATGTCGCCAGTAATAACAAAAAGGCAACTGGTCTAGGACAACGTTTAGGTATTTATGAAGTTTGGCCACCTTACAATTAAATTATCAGAGTTCTTTGACCGACGACGAAGGACCTGGCCGACAACTACAAGCTGCTTGGAGGGTAAACTCATGCAATTCACGGGCCAAAGTTTCGAATTTCGAGCCAACCGTCTGTGGCGAAAGCTTAACTAGATCATTAGAGCCAAGCTCCAAAACAAAAATATCGGGGGCTTTGCGGCGCACAATATCAAAATCGAACTTACGAAATTTAGCAATCGTGCGGCCCCAACCCCATGGAAATGAACTTGACCTATACAAAAAACAAAATTGGAGCTAAAACAAAATTGGAGGGCACAGAAAGCAGCCCGCGAAAAGGAAATACGCGTCCAAAGAGGAGCTAAGTGGAACACTCGAGGGGGATGTAAAAACGACGTAATTGCCTAGTTGAAGAAACTAGACCCTCCGTGCGAGTACACTGGGTTGCCTGTGGTACGTGCACCGTTCCAGAAGCATTGAATCGAAAATACTATTAACGCTAACAAATGCGAACTCAGCAAGGTACAGATTTTGTTAGGTTGCTTTATGCAAAAACAAATATTGATGCAAAAGTAAATTGATACACAGTTTCTAGAAAGAGCAGAAGGAAGTTTCCAGGACGGTCGCTCGAGAATAACATATTTACGATATGAAAACAACATTAATTTTGAACCGTGAATATAGAATATAAAAAGTTACGATCAGCGACAAACATTTTGGGAGATTTTTGCTACGTTCACTTTTGGTTGCACAAATAAATCGCAAAATCGAAAGTGACATCGCCGGAATTCAGCGGACGCCGTGATTAAGTTACCGCGGCATGTTTACTCGCCAAACAGTGAAGCATCTGGGTCAAATGATGGCAAGATACCGGGTTTTCGTAAGTTTCTTTTTGTGTCTAGTGTTATAAAGTTTGACAATAAATGAGCGAAGTCAAAACAAAGATCACAATCGACCAAACTCTTGAGGTTGACCCCGGGGTTGACCATTATTTCTGCTAAGTCAAAAATTTACTCTCCAAGACAAGATTATTTATCACCAGGTAATTCCATCATTTTGGAAATAGCAGCTACTTTATTGTTCATCGGCGTCACAATTTTTTGCTGATTTTGGGGCTCATTTTAAAAGAAGCACGCTTCCAACAGACTTGTTTATTTTCGTGAAATTAACCTTTCCTGCTTGCACAACAATACTAAAAATATCCTCCCGTATCACATTTCGACCTTAAGCTCGAAAATTCAATACACAACATGATATTATAATTCACAAAGGCAGAAAATATCACAGAATCCTTTTCCAGCGAAACATGTAATTGAAACAAACAACATAAGATGTACTAAAACGCCGTTCGCGTTGCAATGACTTTCGACGTCATTGCTGGTTAACGAGAATAACAAACTCCCGAGGCAGAATGTATATTTATATTTAACTAAGTTAGCACAACAGAAAGACGCTAAACTCATTTTGACACGAAAATGCTTTACTATTGCCATAAAAACTATCCAGTTAAGCTCGCATATTATAAAACATGATGAATTCATAAAGGCCACCTTTTCCAGCGAACAATTTTTTGAAACAAACAACATATTTGCTATTAGAGGCAAAAACCCCTTCCTATTTCATTACGTGCGTGAAGAGAAAAAACTCTATCGTGTCAAATATGCGCAATATTACAACAAACTAAAATTTCAGGATCAAACCGTTTCCGTGAAGAACCTTTTCCTTGAATAATGAAGCACAAAATAGACGAAAAATTATTCTTGGCTGTCACATTTCCAATTATTTTTTTTACCTGAAGACTGTGCAGAGTTGATCACAGATCCACTTAAGGTGTTCGATTCGTTCTCTGTCTTTGTTGAACCCATAAGTTACCAGAGAATATTCCATTTGGTTTCAGTGTTCTACAATCAGCACACTTGGTAAAAAATTAGAAATGCAGCTCACTTTGATTTCGGCTCGACGAGCGACAGATTGTTGTCGAAGTCCATTACTCATCGCTTTTAAGATTCCACTGCCTGTCTTGTTCAGTATCCAATTGACTTGCCATTATTGAGCTTCACAAGGGTATATTTTGTTCAAAGATCCACTAAAACGCCATTCGCGTTACATGACTTTCGACGCCATTGCCGGTTAAATTAATCGTTCTACTGTGTCCACCAGAGAAATCTACGCATTTCCCACTACCCTCTCGATCCTAAGAAAATACGCGCAGAAGGCTCTATGCACAAAGACACCACTTAGCAGGGGAGTGACAGGCAAGACTTTTACCGACACGGAAAAAAATAAAAAAA
>NW_027180024.1:0-13393 GCF_036669925.1 Montipora capricornis | reverse complement strand
TATTGCTTAAGGAATCTTCTTGGATATCACCTTCAAAGCGGTCAACTTCTTATCAAAGTAATCCTTGAAGAGAGCGAATGTCGATGGACATCAGTAGATACGGATGAATGCTCTACTGGAACCGAGGAAGGCGGCAAAGAAATAGACTCTTGCCGCAACGAAAATGATCCTCCGTGAGGACATCTAAATTGATCATTGCCGTTTCCAGTATCCGACATAATTTAGAGGGTTAAAGAGGCGATCGTATGACTCGAATGAATATAAATGAAGACAACGCAGGTATATATACCGACACCCGCTAATGAACCATTGTGACAAAGGTCACATCAAACACCCAAGGGAGCAAGTCACCCATGATAAATACATTGCTGGTACAACAAAAAATTTAAAACTAAAAAAAACCAGCATAGTAAGTTTTTTTTTGGTAGGGGAGGTTTCGAGAGGCCAGAACATTTGCGGCCATGCGCTGACGGAACGTGTATGAAAAAGAGAGGAAACAAAGCGCTTCGGGGAGTACCTCCAGACAACCGGCGCTGGAGCTGTCGTACCAAAACGAGTTCATCCCGGGATTTCGGCCGTGCGATCGGCGTTTGGACGCAGTTGGGGCCCCTTCAGGATGCTTTCTCGGCTGCCGGGGACCTTGGCCTCCCAGTGTCCAATGGCCATTGAGGGAAGATATTATGGTCGGCCCCTAAACCCATATGTGTACAAAATCCCACGCCTGTCCTCACAGCTCACAAAACCAGCCCCTGGGTCCAAATAGTAAGCGTAAAGAAATGTAGATGGCGTTAGATATCCACGGAGACAACAGTAACATGGGTGTATCTGATTCATCATGGTATCGCTGGGAGTCTGGCAGATGTGACAAGAAGTGCTGCGCATGCGCCGCCTAAAGCTAACATACATACAGTCAGAGCTTTTGTCAGAATACTACCGAGCTATAATATCTTCGAGGACGATTACATTTACAGACTGTAATAACTACATAGAGAAAAAAAAAGCAATTAAATATTTCGAATGATAAAGAATATATAATATATATAGTAGGATTTATTATTGTTAATTAAAATTAATCATATATACAGATACCAGACTAAATACATAATATTTAACGAGATATATTCATTAAAAAGGAAAAAAAGCCATGCTCGTCACAAAATGCGGTCCGTTGTATTTCTGTCTTTTAAAACCAGTAAACTCAATGGGTAAGGATAAAATCAGGCTAGCGCATTCCGCAACTAGTAGCTGATAGGTAAGAAAAAAAGAGACCTACAGACCAAGAAATGGGTCATGTTCAATGTTGTATTGAAGCAACAGCTATGTAATTTTCCGGTGAAAAAGAGGGTCCGATATCATAAGAACCGGGGGACGGCGAGAGAAAAACAGTATACCGTTTTCATATAAGCAAGGAAAAAACCTTTTTTTTTTAAAAAAAAAAAAAAATTAAAAAAAAATCAAAACAACATAAAAAGAACCACATACTTTTATACAACGTAATACGAGGGAACTTTGAATGCGCATTTTGGTCATAGAGG
Source organism: Montipora capricornis (assembly GCF_036669925.1). NCBI lineage: Eukaryota > Metazoa > Cnidaria > Anthozoa > Scleractinia > Acroporidae > Montipora > Montipora capricornis. The sequence continues at coordinate 11,858 of NW_027180024.1, read as the reverse complement.
AGGACCGAGCAGTTGACTTTCGGAGTAAGGAGGGACATGGTAGATTCTGCAAATATAAATATCGTTTTATCCTCGTATATTACATTATTATACCGTTTGCTTTGTCACGAGAATACAGCGGCGAAATGAAAAGCACAAAGCATTATGTCGACAGAATATTTCCTATGATATAAACTTGTTCAGAATCATCCAAACTCTACGTTAAAAACAGCAACAACACCAGGTCCTACTCCTGAGTATCTGCTAGAAATCATATCCTCTGGCTCGACGCTTCATGCCATTCGGATGAGGGCCAGTCTCGTGCTTGCTTAATTGTTGCCCACGAGCTCATACTTAAAACGAATTTCGGGGTCAATCTGCCATTCCATGACAAGGGAACGACTCCCGATTCTCTCATTTCATAGTTGTTTTCATGGAAGTGGTCGAGCCGAACCACAGTCCTACCAGCAAACATATAGGCATCGATTGAAGGGTTTTACGACCTTCTCAAAACTTGCCCAGATTGTGTTCACAGTAAGGATTGCCGAACAACTTTCGTGTTCCACCGAAAGGCCAGAGAGACAACTTCCCTCGATGAACCAGCGCATAGTTTACAACAGAGCTCCTTTAGGCCGTCCCAGTATGCATGAAACCGATCTCTCAGCCTCCTGTCGGGAGACGAAGACCCGACCCGCACGGAGTTCTCGACGTTACGTACGTTTATGCCTAGAAAATCAACTGAAATGTCAATAGCGGGTACAAAAAAAAAACAACAAGAAAAAAAAACCAGCATGATTCAATTTATTTGTGGTAGGGTAGGGATCAGCGAGCCATAGCATTTTCGCATGCGACTGTGGCAGGAAGGTGTTTGAACAAGAGAGAAAAAACGCAGTACCTCCAGCCACCGGCTCTGGAGGGCGTCGGACAAAACGAGTCCTCAGGGATTTCGGCCCGATGCGATCGCGTTGGACGCGAGTTGGCCCTTCGCTGCTTTCCTTCTACCGCCCTTGCCTCCTGGTACGGCATTGAGGGAGAGATAGTGTCGGCCCCTAACCATATGGGGACAAGATCCCACGCCTACTCACAGCTCCACGCAAAAAAACGGACCAAAAAAAAAAAACCGGGGGGCCCTGGTCAGAGAGCGTAAGAAATAGAGGGCTTTATATAGTCAAGGAGAACAAGTCAGTTATCTGTCATGGGTGTAAGCACTGGAACGGTCGCACGTAAAAGATGGTAGCGCGCATGCGACCGCTCGTGTGGTTTAAAAAAAAAACGGGTAGCATACAGACCAGTCGGAAGTTTTATCAGCAATCCTACAGGACTGATATATCTCCCGAGAACCTTAAATTTAACAAACGAAAATATTTAGCATGAGACAGATCTGTACTAAATACATAATATTTTAAGATATATTCATTAAAGGACTGAAGCCGCTGTACAAAATGCGGCCCTGATATCTCATTTACCGGTGAGAAACCAGGAAACTCATAGGTACGGAGATAAAATTCAGGTAGCGCATTCTTCAACTTAGCTGATAGGTAAGAAAGAACAAGAGAACTAAGAACAAGAACTGGTTGTTCCAGGTTTATTAAGTAACAGAATGTAATTGGCGCAAAGATCATACATAAGGAAAGGAGAACGGAGAGAAAACGTATTTTTTCATATAAGGGCAAAAACCCTTTTTCCAAAAACAAAGCCAATCAAAACAAACTCAAAAGAACCACATACGTTTTATCAAATACATACGAGGAGCTATTTGAATGCGCTTAGTGTCATAGAGAATGTCGCAGCCTGGACTTTCCGTAGGAAGGAGGCATCAGTAAATCTGCCACAAATGCAATATCGATATTCTCTATCGATAATTACGTCAGTTAAGTATCCAGTGTCTTGTGGACCGAGATATACAGCGCGAATGAAAGCACACACTTTTTCAGTCGAATTTTCTAGGAGAAAAAACTTGTTCACAAATCCAAACTCGACATTAACGACACACAGCCAATGCCTAACTCCTAGGAAAGTATGGCATAGACATCGATTCCTCTGGCCGCGGCTTCAACCATTCGATGAGGGCCAGTCTCGTGCATTCTTAAGATGGCCGGGGTCTCGATGCATAAGCCCAAAAAGACTGCTGGGTACGAGTCGGCAGTTCCGTATAGACAAGGGAAGACTCCCGGATCCTACTTATGTCATAGTATATTTTCCTAAGTGTCGGGCCACCCAGTTCCAAACCATCAAAATAAACGTCATTGAGTTAAGTTATTAGCTTTCAAAACTATGACCACATGGATAGGCCGTAGGTCCTGGAATTCGTCCACAGAAAGGCCGAAGAGAGCGAACGATTCACTCGTGAACCGACCATGTGTACAACAGAGCATTTTAGTGCATATCCTTGTCTGCATGAAACGCAATCTCTACGGCCTAGCATGAGTCTGAGACAAGGACCACCACGCACGGGATTCGGTAACGTGGTACTTTCCGGGATATTCCGGAGACAAATCAACTGAAAGGATCAAATTGCTGGAATAACAAAACAACCACAAAAAAAAAAAACGCCATCATGTGTCAAGTTTATGTTGGGTAAGGGTAAAGCTATCGGGGCAGCGGCCAGAACATTTGTCGCAAATGCGCTGTACGGGAAGTTTGAACAAAGGAGAGAGACAACGCAGTACCTCCAGACACCGGCGCTGGAGCCTTCGGTAGCCGAACTAAGTCCACCCGGAGTTTCGAGCGCCGGTGCGTATCGCTTTATGTGACGCAGTTGGCGCCATTCGCAATGCATTTCTGCTAACCGACCTTGCCTCCCGGGGTACGGGCATTGAGGGAGAGATAGATGCGGGCCCCTCAAACCATAGATGGGTGGACAAAAAACCCACAACTCCGACGATCACAGCTCCAAACCGCCAAGTCAATAGATAAGCGTAAGAAGTAGAATGGTCTTCTATATAACGAAGAGAAAAATCCACATATTAAGCTGGCCCGGATGTGAGGTACGCACTGGAGTCGCAGAGTTGACAAAGTGTGCGCATGCGCCCTGCCAAAGGTAACCCATACCGTACGGTGCACGCGAAAGCTTTGGCAGAATAACTATCAGGAGCTAATATCTTCCAATCACACAGTAATACAATTTACCAGCTGCAAAATACGTGTAATCATGATAACCCAGATTAAGCATTACAAAATACAATAATAAGGCGAAAAATTGAAAGAATATATGCACTTCAACGGAAATCCCGCTGTACAAAATGCGGCCCGGTAATCTCTTTTAGAAACCCAAGTAAACTCATAGGTCCGGATAATACATCAAGATAGGCGCATTCCATGCAACTTGAGCTGATATGTAAGACGAAAAAAGCGGAACGTAAGCGACCATAACATGATTGTTCCAGGGTAGGATTGAGGACAAGAATGTCATTTTGCGCAAAAGAATCATAGACGCATAAGAAGGTAATCGGAGACAAAACGGTATTATTTCCATATATGCGAGAAACAACCCAGAATTTTTTCCAAAAGGCAAAGCAAAAACAACGACACCAAGACCACATACTTTTATCAAGTAAGACTAGGAATTTATGAATGCGCTGAATTTTGCATAGAGATGTCGAGCCTGACTGATTCGTAAGGTAAGAGGACATAGTAAGTTGCAAGGTATGAAATATCGTAAGATGCTCTGTATTTACAATTAATTATCAACCGGGGTTCTATTGACACAGAGAGATTAAACAGCGTCGAAATGCCAAAGCACAACAAGTTTATAGTCGCGATGTTTCTATGATTAAACACTTATGTTCAGAAATCCCAACTCTACGTTAGACCGCACACACCATGCCGAACTCCTGCTATTCGGCTAGAAATCATTTCCCTCTGATCCGCCGCTTCACCCATTCGATGATGGCCAGTCTCGTTGGCGTCTGAAGTTGCCTCTCAGCATGGCCCGAAAAAGATTGCTGGGTATATCTGCCCAGTCCAGGACAAAAGAAGACGTCCCGAATTCTCTTATCAATATGTTTTAGGTGTTCATAAGTGTGGCGCACACCCAGTCCTACCAGCCGAAATAACGCAGTTGATTGAAGGTTTTAGCTTTCAAACATTGCCCACATTAGTGTCAGGTAGGTCTTGGAATGCGTCCCCAGGAAAAAAAAAAAAGGCCATAGAAGACAGCATTCACCCGTGAACCTCAATGGTTTTACAACAGAGCATTTTAGGCGGTCCCAGTCTGCATGAACGCATCTCGCGGCCTACTTTCTGAGAACAAGACCAGTAGCACCGACGGTTCTTACGTATCTAGTACGTTTACTGTCCTAGCAAAATCGAACTGAAATGTCAATTGCTGGTACGAAAAAAAACAACAAAAAAAAAAAACACAGCAGGTGGCATTTATTTTTGGTAAGGCGTAGGTATCCGTAAGAGCCAGCGACATTATTCGAATTGCCGACTAGGACTTGAATGTTTTGGAACAAGATAGAAAAAAGCGCTCGTACCTTCCATACACCGGCGCTGGAGCGGACGATACCACTACGAGTCGTCCCGAGGATTTCGGCCCGTGCGATCGCTTTGGGTGAGCGCAAGTTGGCCCGCGCTTCCTTTCTGCTACCGACCTTGCCTCCCTTACGGCATTGACGGAGAGTAATCAGTGTCGGCCACGAAACCATATGTGACAAATCCCACGCCTACTCACAGACTACCAAACCGCCCTGAGTGTTCCAATATGAGCGTAAGAGATTGATGGCTTATATATTCAAGAGAAAAGTCAATTTGATCATGGGTCATAGTTGATAAGACACGGGATCCGTCAGAGACAAAAGGTGCGCGCATGACGCCCGTCAAGACTACAACTGTAACATACCAACAGTCGTCCGAGCGTTTTTCAGGAATACCCTAACTAGAAGCTAAATAGTCTTCCATACAGGACATTTACAGCTAAAGATATTAGCATATAATACAGATTCTTACTAAGTCAATAATAGGATAACGATATAATTCGATATTAACCGTAAAGCCGCTATACCAAATGCGGCCCTTTATCTCTTTTAACACCATTAAACTCATATATTAACGGAGAAAGTCAGGTAGCGCCAGTTCTCAACTTAGCTGATAGGTAGCATAAAAAAGACGAACTAAGACCGCGATAACTGGTTTTCCAGTTTATTGGAGTGAACGAGAATGTAATTTGCGCAAGTCTCATACATAAGAAGGGACCGGGAGAGAAAACGTATTTTGGGCAATATAAGCAGAAAAACCCTTTTTTCACAAAAACAATAAGCAAAAAAACAACACAGGCCAACATACTGATTACTCAATCAATAACTCGGAAAAGATTGATGAAGGCGCTTATTGCATAGAGATTCGAGGCTTGACTTTCGTAGGATAAGAGCGACCAAAGAGGTAATCTGCAAATATAAATATCGTTATTTCTCTTATTTACATTATTATACCGTTTCCTTTGTCACAGAGAAATTACAGCAGGGCGAAGTGAAAGCACCACTTTGTCGCGAATTTTCTATGATAAAAACTTGTTCAGAAATCCAACTCTACGTTAACAGCACACACCAGGCCTACTCCTGAGTATCTGACTAGAAATCATTTCCTCTGGCCGCGCTTCAGCAGTCGATGAGGGCCAGTCTCGTGCTTCTTCAGTTGCCTCGCTCATGCCCAAAAAGAATTCTGGGTAATTCTGCCATTCCATGACAAGGAAGACTCCCGATTCTCATTTCATAGTTTTTTCATAAGTGTCGGGCCACCCAGTCCTCCCAGCAAATAAGGCATCGATTGAAGGTTTTAGCTTTCAAAACTTGCCCAGATTGTGTCAGTAGGTCCTGGAATTCGTCCACAGAAAGGCCAGAGAGACAACTTCACTCGTGAACCGCCATGTTTACAACAGAGCATTTTAGGCGTCCCAGTCTGCATGAAACCATCTCTCGCCTCTGTCTGAGACAAGACCAGACACACGCGGTTCTAACGTTACGTTTATGCTATAAAATCAACTGAAATGTCAATTGCTGGTACAAAAAAATAAAAATAAAAAAACAGCATGTTAATTTTTTTTGGTAGGTAGGTATCGAAGAGCCAGAACATTTGCGCATGCGCTGACGGAATGTTTGAAAAAGAGAGAAAAACGCAGTATCTCCAGACACCGGCGCTGGAGCGTCGTACCAAACGAGTCATCCCGGAATTTCGGCCCGTGCCATCGCTTTTAGACGCAGTTGGCCCTTCGCTGCTTTCTGCTACCGACCTTGCCTCCCGGTACGGCATTGAGGGAGATATATGTCGGCCACTAAAACAAATGAGAAAAATCACACACCTACACACACCTCCAAACAGCCCTTGACAAAATAGCGAAAGAAATAGATGGATATATATTTCAAGACAAAAGTCATTTTATGTCATATGGTAAGCACTGGAGTCGCAGATTACAAAGTGCGCGCATGCGCCCTCCTAAAGGTAACATACATACAGTCATAAGGAGCTATATCTTCCAGACATTACATTTACAGCTAAAATACATAGAATATACAGATACCTACTAAATACATATATTTAAAGATATATTCATTAAAAAGAAAAGCCGCTGTACAAAATGCGGTCCCTTGAATAGCTCTTTTAAAAACCAGTAAACTCATAGGTACGGATAAAATCAGGTAGCGCATTCCGCAAACTTAGCTGATAGGTAAGAAAAAAAGAGAACTAAGACCATAACTGGTAGTTCCAGGTTTATTGAGCAACAGAATGTAATTACCGCGAAGATCATGAATACCAAGGCGACGGGCGAGAAAACATATTTCTCATATACGCAGAAAAACCCTTTTTTTTCTTAAAAAAAACAAAAATCAAAACAACATAAAAAGAACCAACATACTTGTATCAAGTAATACGCGGAAATTTTGAATGCGCTTTTTGCATAGAGCTGACGAGCTTGACTTTCGTAGTAAGAGGACAGGTAATCTGCAAATATAAATATCGTATCCTCGTATTACATTATTATACCGTTTCTTTGTCACGAGAATTACAGCGAAATGAAAGCACAACTTTGTCGCGAATTTTTTCTATGAAAAAACTTTTTCAGAAATCCAAAATCTACGTTAACAGCACACACCAGGCCTACTCCTGAGTATCTGACTAGAAATCATTTCTCTGGCCGCGCTTCAGCCATTCGATGAGGGCCAGTCTCGTGCTTCTTCAGTTGCCTCGCTCATGCCCAAAAGAATTCTGGGTAATTCTGCCATGCATGACAAGCGAAGACTTCCGATTCTCATTTCATAGTTTTTTCATAAGTGTCGGGCCACCCAGTCCTACCAGCAAAATAAGGCATCGATTGAAGGTTTTAGCTTTCAAAACTGCCCAGATTGTGTCAGTAGGTTTGGAATTCGTCCACAGAAAGGCAAGAGAGACACGTTCACTCGTGAACCGCCATGTTTACAAACATGAGCATTGTTAGGGTACGTCCCAGTAACTGCATGAAACCATCTCTTCGCCTCTGGTCTGAGACAAGACCAGAACATCGCCATCGGTTCTCAGGTTCGTTTATGGCTATAAAATCAACGTGAGTAATGTAGCAATTGCTGCGTAACAAAAAAACTAAAATATAAAGAGAAAACAAGCATGTTAATTGTTTGTTTTTGGTAGGGCTAGGTATCGAGAAGAGCCAGGAACATCTTGCGCATGCCGCTGACGGAACTGTTTGAACAAGAGAGAAAAACGCAGTACCTCCAGACACCGGAGCTGGAGCGTTGCTACCAAACGCGTAATTCCCGGGATTGATTTCGGCCCGTGCAGATCGCTTTGGGACGGCCAGTGGCCCTTCAGCTGCTTCTGCTACCGACATTGCCTCCCGTACGGCAATTGAGGGAGAGAGTGATGTCTCGGCCCCTACAATCATCCATACTCACTCCTGTTCTCTTGTGTGCTAGCCACCTGTGACAAATCCCACGCACTACTCACAAACGCTCCAAACACGCGCTTGTCAAGATAGCGTAAAGAAATAGATGGCTTATATATTCACAGACAAATAGTTATTTTATCTGTCTATATGGTAAGCACTGGAGTCGCTAGATTACAAACGGTATGTGCGCGCATTTGCGCAACCCACTCCTAAAGGTAACATACATACTAGTCATACGGAGTTAATATCTTCGAGACAGTTACAATCTTAACAGCTAAAACTACATCTGAATATACAGATACCTACTAAAAAAAATAATTAAAGATTATATTCATTAAAAAGAAATTAGCCGCTGTACAAAATGCGGCCCTTGATTCTCTTGTTAAAACCAGTTAAACTCCCTAGCCAGCTACGTATAAACTCACGGTCTCCCCCCTCCCCTCCACCCGCGCATTCGGCCTATACTTAGCTGCAGGTAAGAAAACAACGAGAACTACACCCCGTTTTATATTTCTACAATGGTAGTTCCAGGGTTATGAGCAAAAGATATGGTATATTCCGTGAAGATCATGCATAAAGAAGGGGACGGGACGAGAAAATACGGATTTGTCATATAAGCAGAAAAACCTTTTTGTGTTTTAAAACAAAAAAAAAATCAACAAACATAAAAAGAAACACCTACTTATTCCAAGTAATCGGAGGATGTTTTGAATGCGCTTTTCTGAATAGAGCATGACGAGCTTGACTTTCGTAGTAAGCGGACAGGGCAAACTGGTATCAACTATAGAATATCGTTATTCATCTTATTTACTTCATTACTTCTCTCGTTTTCTTTTTGTCATCGAGAATTACAGCGCGAAATGAAAGCACAATTACTTCTGTCGCGAATATGTCTAGTGATAAAAATCTTTGTTTCAGAAATCCACGAATATACGGTACACAGCACTAGAACCCGCCTACTTCCATGAGTATCTGACTAGAAATCATTTCCTATTGGCGCGCTTCAAGCCAGTAGATGAGAGGCCAGTCTCGTGCTTCTTCAGTTGCATCGCCTCATGCCCAAAAAGAATTCGGGGTCATTTCTGCCATTCCATGACAAGGGAAGACTCTCGATTATCATGCTTTATAAGTTTTTCATAACGTGTCGGGTCCCACAAGTCCTACAAGCAAAATAAGGCATCGATTGAAGGTTTTAGCTTCAAACCTTGACCAGATTGTGTGTTTCCAGTTTTTTTAGGTTTCGGAATTCGTCCACAGAAAGGCCAGAGAGACAACTTCACGAGTATCCTGCCTCCTCGCAACCGCCATGTGACATCAGAAGAGCATTTTAGGTGTCCCAGGGTCTCCATGAAACCATCTCTCGCCTCTGTCTGAGACAAGACCAGACACGCACGGTTCTCAGGTTACGTTATGCCTATAAAATCAACTGAAATGTCAATTGCTGGTACAAAAAAATAAAAATAAAAAAAAACCAGCATGTTAATTTTTTTTGGTAGGCTAGGTATCGAAGAGCCAGAACATTTGCGCATGCGCTGACGGAACGTTTGAACAAGAGAGAAAAACGCGCAGTACCTCCAGACACGGCGCTGGAGAGCGTCGTACCAAATGAGTCATCCCTGGATTTCGGCCGTGCGATCGCTTTTGGACGCAGTTGGCCCTTCGCTGCTTTCTGCTACCGACCTTGCCTCCCGGTACGGCATTGAGGGAGAGATATGTCGGCCCCTAAACCATATGTGACAAATCCCACGCCTACTCACAGCTCCAAACCGCCCTTGTCAATATAGCGTAAGAAATAGATGGCTTATATATTCAAGACAAAAGTCATTTTATCTGTCATATGGTAAGCACTGGAGTCGCATATAAAAAAGTGAGCTCATGCGCCCTCCTAAAGGTAACATAAATACAGTCATAATGAGCTAATATCTTCGAGAAATTACATTTGCAGTAGACACTAAAATACATAGAATATACAGATTCATAACTAATCCTTGAATATTTATATATATAGTTCTAGTTTTGAAAGATAAATCCGGTCTTTAACAAATTCTGCCCTTTATATCTCTTTTAAAACCAGTTTAAACTCCTAGGTGACGGATACAATCAGGTAGCGGCATCATCCGCAACTTAGCTTGATATGTAAGAAAAAAAGAGACCATAAGACCCTAACTGGTAGTTTCCATGGTTACCTTGGAGCAACAGTCCGTGCTCATTCCTAATTCATTATTTGTCCGTGAACGCATCATAGTCATGAAGCGCGGACGGAGATGGAAAACTTATTTTCATATAAGCAGGAAAAACCTTGTTTTTTTTAAAAAAAAAAAGAAAAAAAAAAATCAATACAACTGATGAAAAGAGGAACCACAAATCTTAGTCAAGTAATCGCGAGGGAAATTTGAATGGCGCTTTTTGCATAGAGATGACGCACTTAGACTTTCGTTTAGATAGCAGAGGACAGGTGATCATGCAAATCAGTATCGTATCATCTGAATTTCACTTATTATACCGGTTCTTCTTTCTGTCACGAGAATTACAGCGAAATGAAATCACAGAAACTTGTCGCTAATTGCTAGATCGGATAGAAAACGTGTTCAGAAATCAAAATCTACGTTTAACAACGACAACACACCAGGCCTACTCCTGAGTTACTGAACTAAAAATCAAATTGTCCTCTGGCCGCAAGCTATGTGGGGCCTCAGCCATGTCAGATGCGAGGCCAGTCTCGTGCTTCTTGCAGCGGAAAGGTGTTAAGGCCTCGCTCATGCGTAAAAAGAATTGTCCTGGGTATTTTCTTCCATCCATGACAATGGAAGACTCGTCCGATGCTCATTCACATAGTTTTTTTAATAAGTGTCGGGCGCCCACCCAGGAGGACTCCTAGCGGCCGACAAATAAGGCATACGATTTAAGGTTTTAGCTTGTCAAAACTTGCCCCAGATTGTGCTGTCAGTAGGACTTGGAATTCGTCCACCAGACAAAGGCCAGAGAGACAACTTCGACTCGTGAACCGCATGTTTACAACAGCATTTTAGGCGTCCAGTCTGCATGATGAAACCATCTCTCGCCTCTGTCTGAGACAAGACCAGAACGCACGGTTCTCAGGTTACGTTTATGCCTATAAAATCAAGAAATGTCAATTGCTGGAACAAAAAAAAAAAAATAAAAAAAAAAAAAAACAGCATGTTATTTTTTTTTGGTAGGCTAGGTATCGAAGAGCCAGAACATTTGCGCATGCGCTGACGGAACGTTTGAACAAGAGAGAAAAACGCACAGTACATCCAGACAACGGCGCTGGAGCGTCGTACCAAACGAGTCATCGGGGATTTCGGCCCGTGCGATCGCTTTGGACGCAGTGGCCTTCGCTGCTTTCTGCTACAGACCTTGCTCCCGGTACGGCATTGAGGGAGAGATATGTCGGCCCCTAAACCATATGTGACAAATCCCACGCCTACTCACAGCTCCAAACCGCCCTTTTCAATATAGCGTAAGAAATAGATGGCTATATATTACAAGACAAAAGTCATTTTATCTGTCATATGGTAAGCACTGGAGTCGCAGATTACAAAGTGCGCGCATGCGCCCTCCTAAAGGTAACATACATACAGTCATAAGGAGCTAATATCTTCGAGACTTACATTTACAGCTAAATACATAGAATATACAGATACCTACTAAATACATAATATTTAAACGATATATCATTAAAAAGAAAAAAAAGCCGCTGTACAAAATGCGGCCCTTGATTCTCTTTTAAAACCAGTAAATCATAGGTACGGATAAAATCAGGTAGTAGCGCATTCCGCAACTTAGCTGATAGGTAAGAAAAAAGAGAACTAAGACCATAACTGGTAGTTCCAGGTTTATTGAGCAACAGAATGTAATTTCCGTGAAGATCATGCATAAGAAGGGGACGGGAGAGAAAAGTATTTTTCATATAAGCAGAAAAAACCTTTTTTTTTTAAAAAAAAAAAAAAAAATCAAAACAACATAAAAAGAACCACATACT